>NC_056729.1:1481640853-1481944160 GCF_019279795.1 Protopterus annectens
CACATTGACTCACCCGAGTCTGTCACTTCTGACACTGATTTGGATGAGTCAGAAGGGTCCCCAAGATCCCCCTCTGAGGATGTCTCTTTTGCAGACATCCTTGAAATCCTTAGAGTGGTGATTGGAAGACCTCTAACCCTACTGAGGATGAATCTTTGTACCTTGAGGTTTTTGGTTCCCGACCTTCCACCTCCTGGTTGACACCGCCATATGACCAACTGTTAGGGGTCATATCTCAGAAAGCTTGGACCTCTCTGGACTCAGTGGAGCCTGTCCCGAGAAGGCCAAACAAATTTATCACTGCTGCAGAAGACAAATGGTTTCTAACTAAGGGAGTACTGTGGATGCTATGATGGTAGCAGCAGCCATGAAGAAGGAGTTATCAGAGACATCCTCAAACATCCATTCTCCTAATAAAGAGTCTAGGACAATGAATAGGTATGGAAAGCGTACCTTTTCTTCAAAGGCCTTTATCTTATGATCGCTGAATTACCTGTCCCATTTTACTAGGCTTCAAAGGGATCTCCTAAAGGAGTTGTGAGATACCCTTCAGGGTTCAGTAGCTTTGGGATCCACTGACAAGGTATCTGTGCAGCTCTCCACCCTTACCTCTATTGCTAAATCCTCCATGAGGCTGATTTCCTATGCAGCTGATGGAGCAAGCAGGGCGGCTGCAGCAGGGATCGCTCTTAGGAGACATTCCTGGATGCGTCTATGCAATTTTACGGAATCCTTCAAGTCTTCCTTTACCAACATCCCCTTTGATGGTTCACTTCTTTTTGGTCCTCAGGTAAAAGAGACTTTGACCAGGTGCGAGCAGGAAGGGAAAACCTTATCTACTGTCTGAGCCCGTTTCTCCCTTCCTTCCAGACCCTATCCCAAGGATCAAACAGGAGGGAAAATGTGGTTCAGTAAATCCCAAAAAGGTTTCCCTCAAGCACAAGGTCAGCCTTCCCCTAGAGGCAGAGGTGGAGGTTATAATGGAAGGTGCCATGCTCGCGGCAGAGGGGGTCCACAACACCAGGGTGATAGAGATGCTTTCTCTGGCCATCCCTTTCATCGGCCCTGAGGGGTTGCCCGACTGTCCATCTCTGGAGGCAGTCAGGGGTCATCTCTCATTCTACCCAAGTGCCTGGCTACAAATTTCCCAAGATCGGTGGGTACAAAATATAATTTCCAGAGGTTACCTGATTCCCTTTGTTTCCAATCCCCCTACAAATCAGTCTTTACCAGATGTAGCACCCAAATAGACCGTGCAACATCAGATATCATGTCGTTGCTTCAAAAAAGAGTCATCCTAGAAGTCCTCACAGAGCAAATAGGATCTGGAACTTATGATTCTTTTTAGTTCCAAAAAAAACCATGGACTGGAGATCAGTTCTAGATCTCAGCAAGCTGAACAAGTCTGTAAAAATATCGAAGTTCCGTATGATCACTCTGCAGTCAATTTTTCCATTTATTGTAGAAGACAATTGGATGTGCTCCATAGATCTTCAGGATGCTTACTACCATATCAAAATGGACAGGCGCTCCAGAAGACATCTACGCTTTCGGCTGGGAGCCACTCATTTTCAATTTCAAACACTGCCCTTTGGCCTCACTACAGCCCACAGAGTGTTCACCAAATGTATGGTGGTGGTCACTACTCACCTGAGATGTCAGGGATTCAAGGTGTTTCCGTACTTAGCCGACTGGCTCCTCACTGCTACCACCAAGCACCAACTAATTCGAGCCAGGGACGAGACTCTATCCTTGTGCACTAGATTAGGAATTACAGTAAATCTAAAAAAATCTGCCTTATCTCCATCGCAGCACATTGTCTTCTTAGGCTCAGACATAGACTCAACCACCATGACAGCAAAACTGATTCCAGAAAGGATAGAATCATTGCACAATCAAGTTAGATTCTTGCTGAACAAAGACAAAATGCCAGCCAGGATAGTTCTTAAAGTTCTAGGGACTATGGCATCCACCATTCTTTTATTTCCCTTAGCCCATCTACACTTGAGAGTACTTCAGTGGCTACTATTTTCCCAGTGGTCAATGCAGGATCTACCCTTGTCCTACCAAATACTCATTACATACTCCTGCAAGAAGGATCTACCATGGTGGTTACATACAGATCAGCTTTATCTAGGTCGCCCCCTTGTTCTCCCTCAACAAAATGCAGTCTTGACCACAGACGCTTCCCAGATAGGGTGGGGGGACATTATCTGGGAATGACGGTCCAAAGTATCTGGCAGGATCAAGAGAACCACTTGCACATAAATGTTCTGGAGATGAGAGCAGTGCTGTACGCGTTGCAAGCACTTCACAGTTCTTTTCCCACCTGGACAATTATGATTCAGACAACATGTCTGTATTGTGGTACATAAACAAGCAAGGGAGAACTAAGTCTTACTCACTTTGTCGAGAGGCACAAAGGGTATGGAAATGGGTGATAGAGACTCAACTCTTTCTGGTGGCACCACACATTCCTGGGAAGTCCAGTGTGATAGCAGACAAACTGAGTCGAGCAATTTTGATGCCTCACTAGTGGTCCCTGAAAACAGAAGTTGCAGAAGAGATTTTCCACAAATGAGACCACCCTTGCTGTGACCTATTCACCACGTTCATGAACGCCAAGTGCAGCAACTACTTTGCCCTCATTCCTCATCTGGGGATGTCACCCAGGGACGCAATGTTCCACAATTGGCATCCGGGACTTCTTTATGCTTTCCCCCCCTTTCCTCTCATACCAAAAGTGATTCATAAAGCAAAACTGTTGAAGAGTACCCTGATCCTCATTGCTCCTTACTGGCCTCGCCAAGTCTGGTTCCCCTTCCTGTGGCCCTATCTCTTGGAGGAACCATGGATTCTGGAACCATCTCCAGACCTTCTGATTCACCAATCAGGACAGTTCCATCCTACCTTGCAAACCCTGAAATTAACAGCATGGCTGCTCCAGTTCCAAGAATAGCCAGGTGTATATCCCTTTCTTCTACCATTAAATTGCTTGGGGATAATAGATTTTATAATGTAGCCCTTTGCCAATGCAAATAAGTCTCCTAAGTGGAACTTTATATAAGGAGTGTAGTCATGGAGCCAGTTGTATGAAACAATACATACAGTCACACTATTTAAGTAATATTGAATTCAGACTCTCTACCTTTCTAGTTACATAACCTAGATAATTTGATATTTGCCACAAGTGCCATAGGAGAAGTCTGTCTTCTGTAATGAGACAGTGCACTTATGAAAGGATGACCTCATCAGTGTGTTGCATTGAAGTTGTTTGTAGTAAACATGAAATAAGGGGGTGGGGTTTTCCTCTCTTAGGATAAATTCTTCCCCTTAGTGAACATTGATACAGTATGCCTGTTCATGAAGCTGTACTTACTTGATGTTGAGGCCACACACACAGGATCACCACTGTGAGATATAAATCTCCCTACCTACCTATTTACACAGTCTGTAGAATACAGTATTAGTTGCAAGCATCACAGGAGAAGTCGGACTGTGAAGGGTAGAGAGTGCACTTTTGACAGGATGACCTCATTAGTGTGATGCAGAGATGATGCCCATGGTATAACATGGATAAAATGCATAACGAGCTGTGGCCAAAGTTAAATTCTTTTCCTAAGTGGAAGTGGGCACAACACATCTGTTGTTGAGACTTTACTTACCTGTCACTAGAACCACATACACAAGATCACCACTGTCATATTTAAACCAAATAACTAACTAGTTGCACCACCTACAGTACACATTATGAATTGCAAGCACCACTGGAGAAGCTTGGCTTTTAAGGGAGGAGAATTCACATTTGACAGAATGACCACACTGGTGTGAAGCAAAGAAGATTTCTGTGGTAAAGGTGGGATAAGGGGATGGAAGAATCCTTGCTCAGGTTAAAATCTTACCCAAAGTGGAATTTGTTACAGCACATCTGTTCAGGAAGCTACATGCACTTGATATTATAGCCAGGAACACAAGTTCACCACAGTGAGGTTTGAACTTCCTACTTATCTAGTTATACAATCCAGAGAACATATTATTATTTGCAAGCACCACAGGAGAAATCTGATTCTGACGGGTAGACAGTATTTTTTGACAGGGTGGCCTGATCAGTGTGTTGCAGAGAAAATGCCTTTGGGATAAAATGCAGACAGAGCTGTGTCCAGAGTTAAATTATTTTCTTGAGTGGAAGTGGACACAGCGCATCTGTTGTTGATGCTTTACTTATCTGTCACTAGAGCCACACACACACACACACACACACACACACACACACACACACACACACACACACACACACACACACACACACAAGTTCACCATTGTCAAATTAGAACCACGTACCTATCTAGTTGTGCAATCTAGAGAACACAGTATTAGCTGCAAGCACCACTGGATAAGCCTGACTCTGAAAGGTAGATAATGCAGTTTTAACAGGATGACCTCATCACTGTGTTGCAGAGAAGATGCCTGTGGTAAAAGTGGATAAAGTACAGAATAGACAGCTGTTTCCAAAGTTAAATTCTTTGCTGAGTCATAGTGGACACAGCATATCTGTTGTTCCTACTTTACTTACCTGCCACTAGAACCACACATACATACACACACACACACACACACACACACACACACACACACACACACACACACACACACACAAGTTCACCACTATTAGATTTGAACTACCTACTTATATAGTTACATAATTTGGAGAACACAGTATGAATCGCAAGTGTAAGAGGAGAAGTCTGATTTTACCTATTCAAAAATGCAGATCTGTAAGTATTAATGCATCATTGTTTCAGTCATCAGCTGCTGTCCATCACAGGTTTTAGGACAACTGCATGTGTCTGGATAAGCCAATGTAACATCACTGTGCTTATTCCATGTAATTACATACATCTCTGATAACATTCATGTACATTGTATTACTGTGAGGGACATGTACCAGCTCCACGGTACGTGCTGTCAGTGCCAAGCACATTTGTAAAACAGTGGATTGGTCAATCAAACATTCATGACAGTTATTTCCAGGATGATTGGATGCAAATCGTAACCATTTAATGTGCCACTGTCAGTTGTCTTGTCTCATGCTTGCACAGTGTGCATTGACAATACAGACAGACACTTCCTAAATATGACAGTGCACTTCTGAATAACAGTGGTGGATTATGTGTGAAAAGGTTACACACTATTGTAACAAAATTGCAAGTGTAATCAGTGCAGTGCAGACATACAGTAATAGACTGAATTAACAGAGTCAACATCACTGTGAAATTCAGATATCTTGATTTCAAAATAGCAGTAACATACAGAAGTTATACAACTTAACTCACATAATTTGTCATATTTTTTAACCTTCTCCCTGAAGCGCAGCATTGGCAAGCTCATTTACACTGCTGATGGTAAAGTATTAGTGCATGTGTAATCATATCTTGAGGGGTTATTCTTAGAATTGGCAGAACTCTGTGGTGCTTCATGCCAACCTTTATGCAGTAAGCAGTATACACATATCACTATGTCTGAATCTATCTGATGGAATACAAAACAAATATGTGTTATGGTCATGTTTCAGGTATCATGATTGACACATTTATCATGACAGTTGCATAGGTTCATAGAACAGGTTCATAGATTAGTACTAAGGTAACTGCCCCTGTGGGCCATTTTAAGCCTAGCCAGTTACCCAATGTGAGAATCACACCCTGTACCATGTGTCTGTAAGATAAATACCTTAACAATTTTGTCATCCTCCCAGTCCCTTGCAGTTCTTCAATCATTGTATATGTGCTACAGGTTTATTATGAAACATGTAAGAGACCAAGCATGTTATTGCTAGTGGAAATGTAGTTTATGGAAACAGTTTTGAATCAAGGACGTTTATTTGATGACACAGAAGAAAGGATAGGAAGAGTTGGACAGTCTGTGATAGGAATACACATACAGACATACTAAGAGATTAGTTTAAGGTTCATTTCTGCACATATTTGTGTCATACTACTTGTGACGATTGGTATTACATGTGATGGCTGTGCCCTGGCCCAGCAATCAAGGAGCCTCAATCCTCACCACTAACACCAGGAAGTTAGTCTCCGAGATGAGGAAAGGATAACTAATACTCTTAGTAAAGTACAATTTCCCTTAATTGCACACAGATATCACAGTCAGTTTTAGGCTGGTTGCTCCTTTGCTCACCGGTTCCCCAATAAGACTCCCCACTGGCACAACTATAGGGTCCAGGTCTCAGCCTAACTGACCAAGCTAAAACCTCCATTACCCTCTCTGTCCAACCAGTGCTTCGTGTCTCTGCTCAGGTAGTTGATACACACACACACACACACACACACACACACACTTTGAGAAGAGGTTATACAACCACACAGACTTTCCTGGGAAAAGGCTGGCACAGATTCTCCATCTGTGTCCCTATTACCCAGACCATACAGTAGTAATTCCTGCCACCACCCAGTTTAATTATCAGCTACTAAAAGGCCCTTAAAAGGGTGTCCAATTATTACTGTGCAATAATATAATCCATTGGTAGTATGACTAATCAGTCTCAAGGCTTATTGGAAGGGCTTATTACAATAAACTCTATAAATATATAATATACTCTAAAGCATACTTTATCTCTACATAAACCAGCCACATGCAGAAGGTTTTAAAAATATTTAATAATACATAATTAAAACACAAGACAAAACTACTACACCACAGAGATATCCAAGAGTTCCGAGATCACACAGAAACTTAAAATAATACAGGTCTGATTTCAAAGAAAAATACCTAATTAATCTTTACTAGCTTTAACTATTCCTACAAGAAATCACAGTGCTAAAATTTACACATGAACATAAGGCAAAGTGCTGAGTTAGATGTCCAAAGTCAAAATTATTTCAGTCTCTCACTGAACAACAGTTTTTAAACACTAACCAACAGCTTTGCTGAGGCCCTCCCAAATTTACATCATTTTGACACTTAGGTTTTCCCAGTATTCATATTGCATCATCTTGACACCTGGTCAGAGCTCTCAGGCCACAAACTGCTTTATTTAGCAATCTAACACCTGCTCAGAAACTTACAACAATACAAGGCATTTCACATATACACTTTAGCAGAAACCAGAGCAATAAAGCACCTTACACATGTAAATTCTGATCATAAACTTTAGACTTAAAACAATGGGCATGAAACCTTCATCTAGACTCACTAGAGCCGACTTGTAAAACATGAAAGGGTCACAACATGCTTCACTGGGCCAGTAGAGTGCAATGCCACATATTTTGCAGTTCCACATTTCACAGTATTCTTTTACACTCAAGAAAACATGCCTGTATTTTACATTTATTTATTATACAGTTGATAGAATTATGTATCAAATTCTATTTGACTAGGCTGGCAGCCTTTGCCCATCTCTCCCCAATCCTCACACTACTCTTCAGTTTATTATCATAATTATTCAGGCAAGATCTGTACAAGTCAGGGTTCCCAACAGCAAGCAAGCATGATAAGACGGCAGCAGTATAATGGTGTGTTAAGAGAATGTGTAAAAACACTTACATCCACAGGATTCATACAAAACATTTAGAATCACTTTGACATACTTTCAAGGTTCAAATCCAGATGTATTCCAAAAACAAATCTACATACCTGAGTATTATCTAACCACATCACATAGGAAATCCTGCTTCACAAAATTCAAATATGAAAATTGAAGCCAAGGAGAATGTATGCATTATTCTTCTTTGCTCTCATGACAGTTGTAAGATCCCATAATGTGTACATTACATCCATTAGCCTAATAAATATAAAAACGGTACAAAGTAATGATACAGAAGTGGGAACAGACAGAGACATGGAGACAGGGATACAGCAAACAAAGAATGTTATATTTTAACATCCTTGTGATATGCTACTGCTATGTTTTTCTTGATAACCACAATTGTTTCCAATAGGAAGAAAACAGGGTTTGGAAAGTATAAACATGACTGAGACATAAGCAGGATAAATGGTGGGTTACTACAATATGTAGACAAGACTTACACCCATAATAGCAATAAAATTAAAACATTAAATATGACTTTCACATATTTCTGGATTCAAACCCTTGACACTATACCCAAAGCATTTTACAGGCATGAATTATGTCAGCACACCACAGAGGAAATGCCACTTCACAGCCTTAATTTTACTGATTTGAATGGAGAGTCTCAAAACAGTGAGGCAAAGGAGAATGTAGGCTTCAGGTTTCATCACAGTAATGACAATTTTAACATTGCATAAGGTTTACGTTACAGACAGCAGCATAACAAATGATCCATTGCAGAATAGAGATGTGTTATGTGTTATGATTTACATATTTGTCATGAATGCAGGAATATTTGGGCAGCATGCTTACCAACAATATTTACAAATGGAACATCATATGTAGTGTGCATTCAAGCTTCAGCCCGTTCAAGAGAAGATTAGCCTAACTGTACATAGCTCAGTGAGGCTAAGCACAGTAGCATGAAGGGCAACAAAGTAATGTGGTCAAAGGAAAAACTCATAAGACTTTGCCATAAGCTGTGTACTTCCATTTTCCCTAAGGTGTTACACAACTGTTGAGGAGACAAAGTGATGACACAGAAGGGGGAACACACATAGGGGGAGAGAGAAGCAGGGAACAAGTAGATTATGAAAGAAGCATGGTAACAGTGGGTCAAAACAAGCTTTACATAACAGCTGCACTTAAAATAGTGTACTAAAAACATTCAATAACTGTTTGCACATGTCTGGATTAGAACCTTTGAAAATATGCAAAAATTAGTCTATAGATCTGACCATTATCTCAGCACACCACAATGGAATTCCTACTTCACATAGTTTATGTCGGAGAGTTGAAGGGATAGTGAACTTGCTGAAGCAGAAGGGTGAATAGAGAGAGACAGCTGGACAGAGAAATAGCAATTTTTTTGTTTATGGTACATTTAGGACCATTGTAATGGTGTGGTACTCTTAGTTTTTTCCTCATCATTAATCTGTCATGCTTTGTAAAAATAAAGTGCTTGCTATAGGGAGCAAGAAGGAATAGTAGAAGCATGATTAAGACATAAGCAGGATAATCATTTGCTGAGTCTCCATGTTGGGGATGGAATGTTTTTGCAAATGTTTTCTTGATGTACTATTCAAATGGTATGTTAATGAAAGCAGTTAAACATATAATAGGAATATAAAATGCGATGAAATGACAAACTTGACATGCACCTCTTATCTAACCCATGATACTATCCAAAAACATTAGTCAACAGACATAGGAATTATCTCAGTGCACCACATAGGAACTTCTAGTTCATTGCATCCAGCAGCCTAACAGCTGTTGGAGTAGGTGTTTTAAAGTAGCACCTTTACTCTGCCTTTACTCTGTATTCATGTAGTGTATTGGATTTAAGCACATTTGCACAGAGTGAATGTTGCTAGTGTGCCACAAATTAAAATCTTCAGACTTTGTCATAGGACATTAAATGTCATTCATCATCACTCAGCAATGGTGTGCAATGCTATCCTTTGTGCAAATGCTGAGGACAAAAACTGAAGAGTTTTCGGTGGGTCATTTCTGGCCACGTGTTGTGTGTGTTTCTATCTTTTGACCAGATTAAATGTGTGAAAAAAGGGGTTGATGGAGTAGTAGTGTAAATGGGCTGGGGGGTTAAGCAGAGTGTAGGACAAAGGTGATAGAATATAGCAATTTGCAGGAGGGTGATAGGAGAGCACCACAACTATCCACTTCTTCAGAACATAAATGTATTGTACACACAGTTTCATGACTTTGGAAAGTCACCACATCAGGGATGGGTAACAACAACAGAATACTGTTGTATAGCCAATTGAACCAAATAAAGGGTAACAAGATGACACATAGACAAAGTGGAGAGCTATGTATGGGCATATTATTTTTCAGAGAAAGGAATGTTGGTTAAGGTGATTAGGAATGAGCGGGTCAGGTAGTTAGGGTAGATTAGGTAGCAGGTGTAGACATACAGGGCGTACAAGACAGGGATGGTGGATAGGTAGGGGACCTCGGAGGCACATCCAGCATGACACCATTGAGAATCTAGTCCTCAACCTCAAAACTGTCATTACTGTCTCCTATGTCATTTGCTTGGTTCATTCCTAGACATGGAATCATTCAGCAATACAACACAGGACCTTTTCAACTCTGCAGATTTGGGCACTGAGGCCCCTCACTATTATGCCCTTCACCAGCCCTGTCAACTCTTGATGGGTGACAAAATTGCCACTTCCACTATTTCTGCTCCCAAAGGATACCATCGCACCAGCAACTGGGGCACAGCTACCTGATGTAGGTGGAATAGATAGACAGGAGTTATGGAAATAATGCTGTCAGGTTTTGACCCAGATGTGCTGGGTGTCTGTGCTGCCTGGGGTAGTGCTGCAGCAGCCACCTGTGGAGGTATGGCTGCCTGAACTGCAGTGATTGGTCTACCTCCCTGTGCTGATGGTCATTTTCTTTTCAGCAGCAATGTATTAAAAAAACATATATTGTGATTTTTTGGTGTTCACACAGTGACTAATACCAGTGGATTCGGATGAGGTGAATACCGGCCGTTTTCCCCTGAGATGGAAGTGATTTTTGTTTGCTACTTCAGTCTTCAGAAGCAAATTGGAGTTTTGGCTTATTTCCATGGGTGTCCAGTGTCTGAAGAGGTGAATACCAACCGATATTTTATAGAAACTTATTTTAACAACAGCACATTAACCTGGTTTTTCCCTTTGTGTAGGGCTTACCATCTTTTTGTTGTTGATGTTTAATTTGTTGGCTACTTTTATTTTGACATCTATCTTGACAGATCTATTATGTATTTCGCAGACAAGCAGCAGTATTATTTTCTCTGGGATATTATATTGTTATTTGGGTTAGCAGCTCAATGTGCTTAATATTTTTTGGGTCGTGAAGCATTCCCATGTTGTATTGACTAGATCAGGCTATGGATTACTGATTTGTGAGTGAACTTTGTTATGGCGGAAGAGGTGAATACCAACTGATATTTTCTAGGAATTTGTTTCAACAACAGCACGTTACCTGGTTTTGCCGTTGTGTAGAGTTTATCATTTTGCTGCTGTTTTAATCTGACCATTTAAACTGTTGTTCATCTTTGGCATCCATCTTGAAAGACTGGTTGCATATTTCGCAGACAGGCAGTACCACCATTTTGGAACTGGGACATTGTATTTTTTGCTGCTATACAATTTGGATTAGCAACTTAATGTACTTAATATCTTCTGGGTCGCAGAGCATTCCCATATAATATTGATGGGATCAGGTTATGGATCACTGATTTATGAGTGAACTTTATATTGGTGGTATAACATCATTTTGCGATAAGGACACTTTATACACTTCTGCAACGGATCGAAGGGTTTGTTTTTGACTTCAGCGAATTACAAACATTTATATATGGACTTATGTTTGTTTTTTGATACAGTTCATCAGTTTTCTGTTTTACTAAAACTGGCAGTTTCATATGTTGACCACTATATGTGGTTGTTTCTTTATTGGACAGTATTGTTGTGTTTAATATTATCTGTACCCCTTCAGTTTAAGATGCGACAGACATTCATATTTGTAGGAATTATTTGATGGGTATATTGTATATTGATTTAGGGTTCCCTTGCCCGATTTTTGTCATATTTACGATATAACAGGTGGCTAGGATGTGCTTATTGTTAACCCTACATTTACTGTTATTAGTATTTGTTATATTGTGGTTTGGGTCCCCTTCTAATAGACATTTCAAAATGTCAACATTCATATGGCCGAGACCATATGATCAACATTTGAAATGTCGACCATGGGGAACCGGCATCATGCTACAGCGCGGAATGGAAAGATTTCCACTTCCGCACTGTTGTGCGATCTCGGAGTTGGTATATTTAAGTTACGGGGGTGTGGGGGGCAGAGCCCCCCTGCTAGCAGCATTAAGGTAAGTTTGTGTTTGTGTTTTGTGTTTTACTTGAATGGTCGAGATTTCAAGTATCGATCATATGATCTTGGCCATATGAAAGTCGACATTTTGAAATTTCGGCCATATCAAGTAGACCCATTACTTTATGTTGGATGTTCTGCATCACACTTTATATAAATGACATTTGCTTTCGGGGTTTGAGTGATGACCATATGAGACTATGTACACATTTTTTTTGCCACAGTGTTATTTTTGGGAATAATATCTCAGTACCCTTTATTAGATGTTCTTCATCTCACATTGCTGCAGTCCTTACTTATGGGTAGTCCGCTGTCCTCGGTCGGCCCGAATACCAAAGTATTAGGCTGACGTCGGTCATGGGCGCCTAGATCTGACATCAGAGCATCAGGGTATAAAGGCGCATGACCGACGTCATATCCTCTGTCTTTTTTGCCGCATGGTCCGATGCAGAAGCAGAGTTGCAAGTGCCGTTCGGCGTTCTGAAATTTTTCGTTTTCGGAGTTTCAGACCGATACCAAGTTGGGCTAAGTACCCCGTTGGGGAATATTTTTGTTTCTTCTTGCCTCAGTTACTTACCGGATGTCAGAAAAAGTGAATAATTGTATTTCTTGTGGGAAACAGATACCGCATAGGGATTACCACTCGCTTTGTATTCCTTGTTTGGGACCGGAGCACGACGTAGTTGGGTGTCGGTTTTGTGCTAGGTTTAATAAGCGCACTATAAAACGGAGGTTAGATTGCGCTAGGTTAGTCTTTGGCAAGAGGTGTAATTATAATATGCCGTCGGATGTTCCGACGCCTGCTTCTACTAAGAAGCGCAAAGACAAATCTTTAAAGCCTAGGCAGGATGATTCGTCCGTTTCGGATGCCGGACCTTTAGAAGCTACAGCTGAACAGGTGGATCCGGCTGAAGTTTCTGTGGAGTCCCAGGGGGAAACTTTGATTTTACTAGATGTGGCCTCTCAGGAGGCAGGCCAGGCTGAAGGGGCCTCTCAGGTTACTATTCTCCCTTCTATGCCTAAGGTGGTTAGGCCTTCTGCTATTGTTTCTAAGGCTCCTTCTAAGGGCAGGTCTGTTTTGCCTTCCTCTGGTGTCAGTTCTGGTTCTTCAGGGTCTGTGCCTAAAAAGCACATGCTTAAAATGGCAGAGGATTTGATTACTTTAATTAGAGGTTCTATGCCCCCTCCTGATAAGAGGCCCAGGATGGAGCCAGAGTTGGAAAGTTTGGAGCAGGCCTCAGATGATTCAGAGTCTTCTACTGAGGACATTCAAGATTTCCCTCCTTATTCTGATTCTGATGCAGAGGATTCCACTCCTTCTGCTTCTCCTCCAGAGGATTTTTCATTTTCAGAAACTCTGCATTCCATGAGGGAGCATTTTAAGTGGGAGGGACAGGATTACTCTGATTCCCGGAAGAGGCTTAGGGAGTTCTTGTTTTTACCACAGCATAGACCCTTAGCTATACCTCCGGTTTTGGATGTTGTTTCAGATGTTTTCTCGGAACCTTCCCTTAATCCAGATTCTGTGCCTCCTGCCCCAGTTAAACCGGACAGGTATTACAGGGTGCCTGAGGCTCATAAATATCTGTATAAGAGTCCTAGGGCGGACCCAGAAACTATTAGTCAGGGGCCTAAGGGTGTTAGAGCCTCTGTTGTTAAGAATCCGGTTCCTCTGGATAAGGAAGCTAGAGCTTTGGATAGATGGGGTAAGAAGGTGTATACCTCTTCTACTTTAGCAATGAGAGCTTTGAACTGCCAGTTTCATATGTTGAAGTATCAGAATTTCCTCCTTTCTCAGCTAAGATCTAAAGTGGATGCTTTGGCAGAGGGCATAGAGTGTAAAGAATTGCAGGATTTAGTGCATGTTTCTGAACAGGTGGGTAAGCACTCTTTGCAATGTGGTTTTGATGCTTTACAGGCTTCTTCTAGGGTGGCTGCCACTGGTTCAGTCATTCGTAGGCACGCCTGGCTTAAGGATCAGAATTTGTCTGAGCATGTTAAGTCTAGAATTCTGGATGCCCCTTTGCAGTCTGAAGTTTTGTTTGGTCCTCCTGTGGAGTCAGTCTTAAAGAAAATGGAAGACAAGGCTAAGTCTATGCAGACTGTTAAAGATTTTTTGCAGGTACAACCTCCAAAGTTTAGTAGAAATTGGCCTACTAAGGGGTGGACGTACCCTTCTTCTGATTCTCAGTCTAGGGGTAGATCTAGGCGTGGTAGGGGCAGAGCTCAGAGTACCTTCAGGCCGAGACAATGGAGTTCGCCTGCTCAATCTGCTGGTGAGGGCAGGGGCCAGTCCTTTCATAAACAGGCCCAGTGACCTGCATTTTCAGCTGCCAGATTCCTCTTGCCTGGCAGCTCCTTTGGGAGGAAAGTTGGCTCTTTTCAAGCAAAATTGGCATTTAGTCACCCAGGACAAATGGGTATTGGACATTATAATCCGAGGTTACAAGTTCTATTTCCATACCATGCCTCCTTTCAAAGGCATGCCAGACGTCCCTCCTCGGCAAAGGATAGAGGCTCACAGACAAATTTCTTTACTTCTTCAAATAGGAGCTATACAGCCAGTTCCTCTGTCAGAAGTGGGCCTAGGATTTTATTCTCGCCTGTTTCTAGTTCCAAAGAAAGGAAACACGTGGAGACCAATTTTGGATTTATCTATCCTCAACACTTACCTGGACATTCCAAAGTTCAAGATGCTGACTTTACAACAGCTTTTACCTCTGTTGGGAAAAGATCACTGGATGGTTACTCTGGATCTCAAAGAGGCTTACCTTCATGTTCCTATCAGGCCCAGTTGCAGGAGGTACCTGCGTTTTCGGGCTGGAAATTTATATTATCAGTTCTCTGCATTGCCCTTTGGCTTATCTACTGCACCCAGAGTGTTCACAAAGGTTCTGGCTCCAGTGATAGCATTTTTCAGACTAAGAGGAATACAGATTTATCCTTATTTGGACGACTGTCTGATTATTGCACAAGAAAAGGACGAACTTCTTCATCATCTACAGTATGTGATGGCAGTGTTAAGATGCCTAGGGTATTCTGTGAACGAAACAAAGTCCAGTCTAGTACCCTCTCAGGACATGTGCTTTCTGGGTGTGAGACTGAATACAGCTTCCCAGATGGCTTTTTTGACCCCGGACAAACAAAGAAGCCTTTCTCTTTATTTCCAGCAAATGTCTCTACGGTCCAGGCTGACTGCAAGGACAGTTCTTCAAGCCTTGGGGTTCATGGCATCTTGTATTCTGGTGCTTCCCAATGCCAAATTGCATATGAGGAAGCTTCAATGGTATCTCAAAAATGTGTGGACACAGCACTGCCAAGATCTAGACACTGTCATTCAGATAATACCTTGCATTCAGAGGGAGTTTTTGTGGTGGGCTCAGGAATGTCACCTAAACAAGGGACTCTCTGTGACCCGGCCAGAGGCGAGTCAGATTCTAACGACAGATGCCTCGGACAAGGCTTGGGGAGCACACCTCAATGGAAAATGGGTGCAAAACACGTGGCCTGTCAAACTCCAACATTTGCATATCAACTTGAAGGAGATGTTAGCAGTCCAGTTTGCATTGATGGCTTTCAAAGATTTACTTCGTCCAGGGCAGGTGTTGATTCAAACAGACAACACTACTGTCATGTGGTACATCAACAAGCAGGGGGGAACCCATTCTTACCCTCTTTGCAGGCAAGCGATGATTCTGTGGGAAACTGCTCTCAATCTACACCTCAATCTTCAGGCAAAGTTTCTACCAGGAGCACAGAACTCCTTAGCAGATGTATTGAGCAGACAAATAGTGGATCCTCACGAGTGGAAATTGGATCCTCATGTATTTCAACAGTTGACAGTGTTATGGGGAACTCCAGACACAGATCTGTTCGCTTCTCCACTAAATTACCAGTTGCCAAAGTTTTGCACAAAAATGTTTCATCACACAGCTTGGAAGGTGGACGCTCTATCCTTCAGTTGGAACAATCTGCATGTATATGCCTTTCCACCTCTGCCTCTTCTTCCCAAGGTACTTTTGAAGGCCAGACAAGACAAGCCAACCATGATTTTGATAGCACCGGATTGGCCTCGACAACACTGGTACCCACTACTGAGGAGTTTAGTACGAGAACCTCTGTGGCCTCTGCCTTTGATTCCGCACCTTTTGTCACAAGAGGACAGTCACTTCCTCAATGTCAAGATTCAGTCTCTGCATCTAACAGCCTGGCATATTCTGTTTTAGACTCTGGAGGGTCTCAGCTTCCACAACAAGTTTTGAATGTTATTTTGGAGGCCAGGAGGCCTAGTACCAGGAAAGTTTACGCTGATAAATGGAGGAGATTTTTTATTTGGAGCAAAGGAAAGGACTTTGATGTCTCCAAACCTGATTTAAGTGTTGCTCTTCAATATCTTACTGAGTTATTGGACAAGGGTTTGTCTTTCTCCTCAATAAAGGTCCATGCTGCAGCCATTTCTGCTCACTATGATTGTGACCCTCCTTTATTCTCTCATCCTTGGTTTAAGCAATTTCTTAGAGGGCAAAGAATATAAGACCCCCGTGAGCTCCTACTCCTGCTTGGGATCTCAATTTTGTGTTGGAAAAACTTACTCTACAACCTTTTGAGCCTGCAGCTACTGCCGAGTTAAAGTATTTATCATGGAAAACTGCTTTTTGTTGGCCATTACCTCT
Source organism: Protopterus annectens (assembly GCF_019279795.1). NCBI lineage: Eukaryota > Metazoa > Chordata > Ceratodontiformes > Protopteridae > Protopterus > Protopterus annectens. The sequence goes on from NC_056729.1 coordinate 1,481,657,510, forward strand.
GCAAGAAGGGTTTCTGAATTACAGGCCCTCATGGCAGTGGAGCCTTTCCTGATTTTTCATAAGGATAGGGTATCTTTGCGTACTAATCCTTCCTTTATGCCTAAAGTGGTTTCTAGTGTGGCCTTAAATCAAACTATTCATTTGCCTACTTTTTATGCAAACCCCCAAAATAAAGGGGAGAAAATTTTGCATACTTTGGATATTCACAGGCAGTTGCGTTATTATTTGAGCAGAACCAAGGAGTTCAGACAGTCTCAGCAATTGTTTGTTTCTTTTGCTTTGGGTTCACAGGGTAAACCTGTTTCAAAACAAACTATTTCTAAATGGATTGGGTTTTGTATTTCTTTCTGTTATTCCCATCATGGTAAGGAGATTCCTGCTGGAATCAGGCCTCATTCCACTAGGGCTACTGCTACTTCTACGGCCTTTATAAGGGGGGTATCTACAAAAGACATTTTGGAGGCAGCTACTTGGAGTTCAGTGCATGCCTTTTCTAAACATTACCACCTTCCTCTTTATTCTAAGTCTAGGGCTGGATTTGCCACTGCAATTTTACAGGGCATTTTAGCGGCCCCTAATGCTTTATGATTTTACCATCCTCCCTTTCCCGTTGCTTTGGGATTCTACCCATAAGTAAGGACTGCAGCAATGTGAGATGAAGAACATAGTACAGTTTTGTACCTACCATAAATGTAGATGTTCAAGATCCACATTGCTGCAGTCCAATTTACCCTCCCTCCTTCCCTCTGTGGTTTGACTTGGTGCTATGCTTAAGGTGATGGTTGTTGTTGGGCGTGTTTTTGGGAGGTATTCTGTTTTTGGCTGTGGCCTTTCTGGTTTGGCCTTCTGACATCTGGGGCAAGAAAAGACTGAGGATATGACGTCGGTCATGCGCCTTTATACCCTGATGCTCTGATGTCAGATCTAGGCGCCCATGACCGACGTCAGCCTAATACTTTGGTATTCGGGCCGACCGAGGACAGCGGACTACCCATAAGTAAGGACTGCAGCAATGTGGATCTTCGAACATCTACATTTATGGTAGGTACAAAACTGTACTTTTTCATTAGTGACATTGTTAGTTATATATTATTTTTTTCTGTTATCCCGTTCTAACATTTGGTAGTCATGGATTTAACAACTATCTTGAAGGGACTATCAGCTGATAAGGAAGATATTCAAGCTTTTCGAATTGGAACTATAAATAATAGTATTAATCAGAGTGAACCATCTTTAGATTCAACATGTGCTTCCACTTTTGACCAGTTAAGTAAAAATATGAAAACCCTTCGATCATGTGTATGGCATCTTCGGCTATTTAAGGCATATTTGGAAAAGGGTATTACTCCAAGAGGGTTAAGAATTCGGACTAAACCTTTAGTAGGTCAACCTGATAATATACTTCTAAAAGCTTGGGCTGATATTCAACAAAATGCCTCTATGTAGTTTGTCAAAACTCTACATGAATATTATGAATGTAAAATAGATGTAGATGTATCTGAAGTGACTCAGATTTGTGACAGAGCTAAATTTTATGAGGGCTCATCCACCTACAAACAATATTTTGACAAACTGAGGGATGATTTGGTACAGTTTGAACAGGAATTGAAAGAAAGAAAAATTTGGAAATTTAATAGGGATCTAAGGGATTACAACTCAGGGAAGCCATTTGAATATGTTAAAAGCTCTAAGCGTGTTAAATTTGTTAAAAACGACTAATTGCCCATGGGTCAAAAGAGGAAAAGGAATAAGTCAATTCTTAAGAAATCAGACAGTGATCCCTCTGGTGAGGATTCTTCCTCATACACTGACCCAGAAACTGACACTCAGCAGACGTCACCAGCCCACAAGAAAATCTGTGTAATTGAACAAGGTGATTGATTACAGGATGTTGGTTCAGTCCTTTCATTACTAGGAAAAGGAGGAGGGGGGCAGGAAACAAACACAGATGGTTCTCTGGAAGCAATGTTGAATTTTCTCAAACCCAAGTAAATCCACAAAACAATGTTCTTAATATTTCATCAGTTACTCTGTCTGAATCTGATTATGTGGTACTAAATAAAGGACTGCATTTTATTCCTGGGTTCTTTGTGTCGGAAGATACTTTTGTTGAGGATTTATATGCCTTTTGCAGACTGCTTAATCTTAAGTTACACTTTCAGGAAAATGGTTTGGATAGTGAACATACCGATATTAATGGTTTCAGGTTTCATAAATCCACTTTTATTCCTCCTATGAATAAAAGAATGTGGAAATTTTTCAGAAATGTATTTTGAAGGAATTAGATTTTTTTCTTTAATCATAACTATAATGTTCTTTCTCCCAATTTAACAACATTGGAAATGGGCGCCTTGGAGAAATTAAAAAATGACAAAGATACTGTCATTATTCAGGCGGCTACATGTGGCACCATAGTAGTGATGGACTGCTCTATGTATGTTGAGGAGGCTGACAGACAGTTACTGGATGCCAGATATTACACATTTGCCCATTGATCCTACACCTAAATTTAAAAATGAAATAGATCAATTTTTGGAAGTTGCAGTCAGCGAAGGCATTATTGATAAAATACATTATTTCGCTTAAAAGTAAAGGATCCTTCACCACAGTATTTGTATCTCCTTCCGAAATTCACAAGGATGTTAACAAACCACCAGGGAGACCTATAGTCTCTGGCAAGGGTTCTCTCACTGATCCTCTGTCAGTTTATTTAACTAAGTATTTGAAACCTCTATTGAAAGGCATCAGGGCATCAGGATACCGCAGAATTTTTGAACATTGTATCAGAAACCCAATTGGAGCCTGATTGGTCGATGTGCACTTTAGATGTCACTTCTCTCTATACCAGTATTCTATATTGGGCAGGATTGTGTGCCTTGGAATACTGGTTGGAGAAGACTTCAGTATATAGTCCAGGGTTCAATACATGCCTTTTGTGTTTGGCAGAGCAGGTCCTTACTAAACATGTGTTTTACTTTAACAACAAATGTTATCTACAGCTTAAGGGGACATCTATGGGTGCATCCTTTGCACCCATATATGCAGATTTGTTTATGAGTTACCTTGAACAAATGATTATTTATGATAAGAGCCATAATTTATTTCTTGATGAAATAGATATTTGGTGATGTTTTCTGGATGACTGCTGGATGGTGTGGAAATTGGATGAAATATATGTACAAGAATTCGTCCAATATTTAAATGAGAATACATGGGGTATAAGATTTCCACTTTACTATAAACGGGTGTCCATTTCTATTTTGGATGTCATGTTACATAGACAATGGGATGGCACACTATCTAGTTCATTATTTAGGAAACCCCATCATTCGACCACCTTATTACATTCCTCCAGCTGTCATCCATAGCATTTCCAAGTCTCAGTTTATGAGGGTCCATCGGATTTGCTCTAACACTGAGGATTATATGTATTTTGACCATGACTTGATTGCACGTTTTAATGAACTTGGTTATCCTTTAGCCAAATTGGTTAAAACTAGTAAAGAGGTTCAATTACTCTCCAGAAGTGATCTACTTAAATATAACAAAAATGACCATCAGAAGGAACACAATAAAATCAGGTTCACTACCAGTTATGGTAGGAATGCACATGGGTTTCTAGATTTAGTGTAACATCATTGGGACACACTGCTGGCCGATGATAAATTGCAGGGTCTGTTAGGGTATAGATGTTCATTTTCATTTTGAAAAGGAAAAACTTTGGGTAGTTACTTTAGTCATTACAAATGCAACATACCATTAGAAAATTTATCAGAAGTTACATTGGATGGTACTAAGTTAGTTGGGTGTTGTTCTTGTGAGCATTGCTCTTTCTGTAAATATATTTATCAGACAAAGGTTTTTTCTATTAATATTTTTTTTTAATTGCAGTAGTGGCTGGGTTATTTACCTTGCATTATGTACCTGTTCAGCATTTTATATTGGACAAACTTCCAGATCTTTCAGACTTCGTATTTAAAAACACCTGAGTAACATTAGAAATAAATATTTGACTAATGTCTTGTATAAACATACAATTGCACACAATTCAGCCAGTTTCAAATTTATTGTAAGAATAATGGGCAGTAGATGTTTCAAGACAGGCTGGCATAACATTCTGAATAGAAAAAAAAAATCATGGATTGTGAGATGGGTGGATTGTTTCCACCTGGTTTAAATGAGTACTTATAATTGTATTATTGTTGATTTATTCAATTAGGTTTGTGATATTATATATACTGAGTTTACTACAGTTAGGGTTATACATTGACAAAGGCTATTGGGCCAAAACCGGTTTGTGTTGACTGTAGTTTTATACATTAAACTTCCTTTCCAGTTGGTGCTGGCTGTTTTCTGTTGTATCGTCTTTCAAGCCTATGGCAAAGTCTGGGAACTTTTTCATCAACTCTTCCACAACGTCTACTGGAACTTCATTGGATTCACCACACAAAACGTTCTGAGAGATCTTGTGTTACAGTTTAAATTTCTTGAGCCAGGCACTTGATGCTTGGAAATCTGCCACCCCAAATTCCTGTGCAAATTTTTTAGCAACTTCTTGGATCATCAGCCCATAGATTTGGGCGTTAACTGCTCTCATTTGTTTGAAGCAGCTTAATGTGGCTAAATTGATTTCATCAAAGAAAGTTTTCCTCCTTTTCCGCTGTATGTCTCTGCTTTCCTTACCATATCTCTTCAAGTACTCATGTTTACATTTTTGGATGTTGCTAACTGTGGTCTTGCAAACACCAAAATGTTCCACCATCTTTCTTTGGCTGCTGCTTTCCAGAAAATATAAAAGATCAACATTTTCCTTCAATGTCAGCTATTTGAGTTATTTTCTTTGGGCTATCATGTCTCAATTAACTGTAAAATTTTTTAGTAATTGTAGGGTGTACCTACAATTCAGACCTGTCCTTCATGTTGAAAAAAAATCTTCAGCAACACTTGATAAAGAAAAGGATGTTAGGTCTAATCCAACACGTGGTAATAATAAAACATGAAAAAAGAACTTATACTAAAGAAAAACTAACACAAATAAGTGGTAAACCCACACCTTCTACCCCTTGGTTAGAGTGCACTCAACTGGTCAAGTTATAGAGGGCAAATTAATATTGTGTTTCACAGTCCAAGGGGTCAAGATACAACTTACAGAGGTGGTCAGTTTAGAGAGGTTGGTCTTTCATAGAGTATATATGGTGCGTGTTTGGTCTATGAAAATTAGGTCAACTTAAGGAGGTGGTCAACTATGGAGGTTCTGCTGTACTTGATAGCTGGAATTTCTTCACGCAGCACTGTCCAGAGTGTTGATGAAAGTGCACTGGCACCAGTCTCTGTTGCACTGTTGATGGCATTCCAAATTCAATCTTTCAGTTTTTACCTTAGGAAGTGAACTGTTACTCACTGCAAGTCAAGAGTGTGCAAGGCCAAATGGTACTGAAGAATGCAAGGAAAAAAGTTATATTAAGTAATGGAAAGATTATGAAAAATGTATTTAAAATGTACATTATTTATGTAACCTCTGCTGTCATTCAGCATGGACATATGCCACTTAAACATCAGTAAGTTCACAACAAACATCACTCTCTCACTGGATTTGAATCATGAAAACAGTGAATTAACAGCCCACATTTGAGATTACTGTCAGTGTATGCCGCAAACATATAAGACGAAGAAGAAAAAGTAGGTTACATATAAGTCTTCTTTTTCTTTCGGCTGCTCCCGTTAGGGGTCACCACAGCAGATCACCTGTTTCCATTTCTTCCTGTCCTCTGCATCTTGCTGTGTCACACCAACCACCTGCATGTCCTCTCTCACCACATCCATAAACCTTATCTTAGACCTTCCTCTTTTCCTGTTACCTGGCAGCTTCATCCTTAGCATCTTTTTCTCAATATACTCTGCATCCCTCCTCAGCACATGTCCAAACCAATGTAATCTTGCCTCTCTGGCTTTGTCTCCAAACCTTCAAACCTGGACTGACCCTCTAATATACTTATTCCTAATCCTGTCCACCCTCATCACACCCAGTGCAAATCTTAGCATCTTTAACTCTGCCACATCAAGCTCAAACTCCTGCCTTTTTGTCAATGCCACTGTCTCCAACCCATATAACATAGCTGGTCTCACTACCCTCTTGTAGACCTTCCCTTTCACTCTTACTGGTACTCATCTGTCACAAATCACTCCTGACACTCTTCTCCACCGACTCCATCCTGCCTGTACTCTCTTCTTCACCTCTCCTCCACACTCACCATTACTCTGAACTGTTGATCCCAAGTATTTAAACTCATCCACCTTCGCCACCTCTACTCCCTGCATCCTCACCATTTCTCTATCCTCCCTCTCATTCACACACATATATTCTGTCTTAGTCCTGCTGACCTTCATTCTTCTTCTCTCTAGAGCATATCTCCATCTCTCCAGAGTCTCCTCCACCTGTTCCCTACACTCTCTACAGATCACAATGCCATCTGCAAACATCATAGTCCATGGGGACTCCTGTCTGATCTCATCTGTCAACCTGTCCATTACCATTGCAAATAAGAAAGGGCTCAGAGCTGATCCTTGATGTAATCCCACCTCCACCTTAAAGCATCCGTCACTCCCACTGCAGACTTCACAGCTGTCACACTATCCTCGTACATATCCTGTACCACTCTTACATACTTCGCTGACACTTCCAACTTCCTCATACAATACCACAACTCCTCTCTAGGCACCCTGTCACATGCTTTCTCTAAATCCACAAAGACACAATGCACCTCCTTCTTACCTTCTCCGTACTTCTCCATCAACACTCTCAGAGCAAACATCACATCTGTAGTGCTCTTTCCTGGCATGAAACCATACTGCTGATCACTAATCATCACCTGCCTTCTTAACCTAGCTTCCACTACTCTTCCCCATAACTTCATGCTGTGACTGATCAATTTAATCCCTCTGTAGTTACTACAGCTCTGAACATCACCCTTATTCTTAAAAATCGGTACCAAAACACTTTCTCCATTCCTCAGACATCCTCTCACTTTCCAAGATTTCATTAAACAATCTAGTTAAAAACTCCACTGCCATTTCACCTAAACACCTCCATGCTTCTACAGCTATGTCATCTGGACCAACAGCCTTTTCATTCTTCATCCTCTTCATAGCTATCCTTACTTCCTCCTTGCTAATTCACTGCACTTCATGATTCACTATCCGCACATCATCCAACCTTCTCTCCCTCTCATTCTCTTCATTCATCAGCCCCTGTGCTCTTTGCATCTGCTCAACACACTCTCTTCGCTTGTGAGTACATTTCCCTCATTATCCTTTAACACCCTTACCTGCTGCACATCTTTACTTGCTCGGTCCCTCTGTCTAGCCAATTGGTACAGGTCATTTTCTCCCTCCTTAGTGTCCAACCTTTTATAGAACTCTTCATACGCCTTATCGTTAGCCTTCGCCACCTCTCTCTTTGCCATGCACCTCATCTCCTTATACTCTTGTCTACTTTCTTCATCTCTCTAACAATCCCACTTCATCTTCGCCAACCTCTTTCTCTGTTTATACTCTCCTGTATTTCTTCATTCCACCACCAGGTCTCCCTGTCCTCCTTCCTCTTTCCAGATGTCACACCAAGCACCTTTCTAGCCATCTCTCTTACTAGCTCTGCTGTAGTTACCCAGCTGTTCGGTAACTCTTCACTGCCACCCAGTGCCTGTTTTTAACTTTTCCCTGAACATCACCTCACAATTACCCTTTTTCAATTTCCACAATTTGAACCGTGGTGCTGCCCTCACACTTATCCTCCTCTTCTTGATCACCAGTGTCATCCTACAAACCACCATCCTATGCTGCCTAACTACACTTTCCCCTGCCACCACTTTACAGTCTCCAATCTGGTTCAGACTGGCCCTTCTACGTAAGATATAATCCACCTGTCTGCATCTTCCTTCACTCTTGTATGTCACCCTATGCTCCTCCCTCTTGTTAAAATACGTATTCATAACAGCCATGTCCATCCTTTTTGCAAAATCCACTACCATCTGACCTTTTGCATTCCTTTGCTTAACATCATACCGACCCATCACTTCCTCATCCCCTCTGTTCCCTTCACCAACATGCCCATTGAAATCTGCTTCAATTACCAGTCTCTCACCCTTGGGTACAGTCATCACCACTTCATCCAACTCACTCCAAAATTTTTCTTTCTCATCCATCGCACACCCAACTTGTGAAGCATATGCACTAACAACATTCATCATTACACTATCAATTTCCAGCTTCATAAACATCACTCTATCCGACATTCTTTTCACCTCCAAAACACTCTTAGCATACTGTTCCTTCAGGATAATGCCTACACCATTTCTCCTCCCATCCACACCATGATAAAACAATTTAAAACCACCTCCGATACACCTAGCCTTGCTCCACTTCCATCTGGTCTCTTGCACACACAATATACCAACCTTTCTTTGGTCCATCATATCAGCTAACTCTCTCCCTATACCAGTCATACTGCCAACATTCAAAATTCCGACCCTCACTATCACAGTCCTAGCCTTTACCTGCCTTCGGGCATGCCTTACCCCTCTTCTCCTCCTTTGGCCAACAGTAGTCCAATTTCCGCCAGCACCCTGTTGGCCAACAGTACTGGTGGCGGTCGTTGATCCGGTATGTATATCTGTACTGCTGTCTACTGCATGTATGATTTGGCAAAATTTTATGCCAGATGCCCTTCCTGACTCAACCCTCTCCATTTATTCGGGCTTGGGACTGGCACAAAGAAATGCACTGGCTTACATAAGTAAGATGTGAAATTATATCAGTTCACATTAAAACTTTTTTTTTAATTTGCTGTTAAACTGTTGGCTGTTACCTCTAATACATGAAGCTTTTATCCATGGGCCTCCTCTGAACTCTGAAAACAGGCTAGCACCCAGTTGGACCTTCCTGGTAAACAAATGTAAAATAAATAAATAAAACTGCAACAGAAGCAAGCTCTGAAAGCTACCCTTTGTAATTTGCCACTAGATGTGTGGATGATTGTGATCTTAGCAATAGTTAAGCTGGTACTTCCTCACAGACAATAAAACAAATATTTACAACACTACAGCTGTTTTATTCTCTTTATTTTGTGAGCAGCATTCCCTTATCTACAATTTTCTAAGAACAATGCTGTCTTATAGGTTCATAGGTTCATAGGTTTATACTAGGCTATCTGCCCAAGGGCATTTATAAGCCTAGCCCAGAGTTTTGTGGCTTTCGCCACCCCTTTAGTTTGAAGAAAACTATGCCCATTATTTTGCTGTGCCTCTGTCAAGCAGTGACACTGAGGTAATCCCTGGGGTATATCTGCGATCTCCCATCCATTGGTCAAGATTTCTCTTGAACAAGGCCAGCGAGGTGCTCTGCCTCACATGTACCGGGATTTTGTTCCACAGCATAGGGAGTCTCTGGGTGATGAATCTGTCCCTCCAGCACGTCCTATTAATAACCGTGTCAAGGTTTAAGTCTCCCTCCCTTGTAGTTCTAAGGGATCTAGATTTTTTGAGGTGAAGCATGTTCATCAAATCTGGGTTTGACATGGCCTTGTATGTCAGGCACAGGTCACCTCTGAACAAGCGGTAAGCGACTGAGTAGAGCTGGAGTTATTTCAGTCGGGCAGCATAAGACATATTTTTGAGACCCTTTATCCTTTTGGTGAGGAACTTTTGGGGCCTTTCCAGCTGCTGCAGGTGTCGGGTCAGATACATTCCGAATGGGGCATTGTACTCAATCATTGGTCTGATGAGTGATGAGTACAGGGGGACGATGACCTCCCTTGATCTAGATGTAAATCCCTTCATGATCAGGTGGGCAATGTAGAAGGTCTTCCTAACTACTTTAGCAACGTGAGTGTCAAACGAAAGGTTACTGTCAACCTGGGTCCCCATATCCCTGATAACTTCTTCTCTGCTCAGTGGATTGCCACCTATATGGTAGCTAGGGGTAACTTTGTTTTTCCCGAAGGGTATGACTATGCATTTCTTGGCGTTTAACTTATGCCATCCATGGCTCTGGCACCAGTTATCCGTTTCTGTGAGACCCTTCTGAAGGATATCTGTGTCAGATGTGTTTTCGACTATGGCGCCCAGTTTGCAGTCATCTGCAAACTTTGTCAGCCATAACCCTCCTGTGTTTGCTTGTACTTCAGAAAAGTAGATGCCGAACAAGAGTGGGCCCAGGACTGGGCCCTGTGGGACACCACTTGTGACAGGCTTTGAGTCTGACATGGCGCCAGCAACTCTGACCCTGTGGGTTCTGTCACTTAGCCAGTTTGCAACCCATCTTGTGGTGTATGGGTTTACATTTAAGCTGATGAGTTTTTCAATGATACCTGAGTGGGGTATTGTGTCGAAAGCCTTTGCCAGGTCGAGGTAGGCTGTATGGACTGCCTTTCCCTCATCAATGGCCTTGGTGACTGTTTCGAAAAAGTCAACCAAGTTTAAAAGGCATGATCTGCCTTTGACAAAGCATAACTGGGTTGGATCCAAAGTCTGCAAGTTCCCTATGTCTTTATTTATGAGTTCCATTATGATCCTCTCCATGGCTTTGCAGATCAGGCTTGTCAAGCTGATGGGACGGTAATTTCCAGGGTCTGTGGAGGCACCGCCTTTGTGAAGTGGGACCACAGTTGCCGTGCGCCACTCCTTGGGTACGTATCCTGAGGTGAGGCTAAGATTAAACAGCTGTCCTAACTGCGGGTTTAATTCCTCATTGAGTTCGTGGAGCACACAGCCGGGGACACCATCCGTTCCCATGGATGCTGTGTTTTTCGCCTTGGAGAGAGCAGTTCTCACCTGGGTGTTAGAGATGTTTGGGGGGCTACAATCCTCTGGTATAGATATCTCTCCTTTTGGGGGGGAGGGGGGGGAGTTTGCATTGAACCTGTCAGCCAGTATGTTGGCAATGTCTGTAGGTTCAGTAATTTTCACATCATTTTGAACTAATTCTGAGCATATCTGGGAGTTTCCTCCCAGGTTTCTAACATAGCTAAAGAAGGCCTTATGATTGTCTTTTGAGTCCTTAGCGATTTTTCTTTCAAAATTTGCCTTGGATGATTTTATGAGAGCTCTTAGTTTTTTACTTATAATGATCAAAGGTGTCTTACCTTTTAAGGATTTTGCTCTATCTTGTAGTAGCTTCCTCCTTTTGTTGTAGAGCTTGTTTATGGCTGGGGTCCACCAGACTGGACGCTTGCCTTTGGTACAAAGAGTCTTTGTTTTGTTTGGGATTGCCTGATCCATGCAGTCCTGTAGGTGCTGGTAGAAGGCATTTGTAAGTGATTCAGTGGCTTGAGTGATATTTACCGCCGGCTCGGGGGCCTTAAAGGAGACCACACTAGTCTTTAGAAGTGTGAAGTCGGCTTTTGAGAAGTTCTTCACTGTGGTCTTTTTTATCTCAGGTGGGGGCGGGATGAGGACCTCCAGTGAGATTAGTTTATGATCTGATCTCACCAGTGAGGGGTATACTTCCGGTGTTGAACATTGTGATCCCATGTTCATGATGATGAGATCAAGTATGTTTTCACCTCTTGTGGGGATGGTGACTAGTTGTTCCATGACATTTGAGTTTATGAACTCCAGGAACCTTTGGGCTAGAGTGTTTGGGCTTGAGTAGTGATCCCAGTCTATATTAGGGTAGTTGAAGTCACCTAGTATGATGGTGTTTGGAGATACATTTTTCCCCTCCAGTGTTTTCAGGAAAGCTATGTTAGGTTCCTGAGTTTGAGAGGGTGGCCTGTAACATGCTACAAATTGCAGAGTAGTCTTGCCTATGGTTAATTGCACCTGGATGGTCTCCGATGCATCGTGCGTTGCCACCAACCTTGAGGTGTGGGTGTCCTTGATGAATATGGACACCCCTCCCCCCTTTCTTGGTGTTGTCCGGGTTTTGGGGCTGGAACGCATGATATGAGGTAAAACCTGATAGCGCTGGGGTGCTCTCAGGAGCCTTGAACCAGGTTTCAGTCACAGCACAGACATCGATGTTCTCCATACTGAGAAGGCCTCGAGTGCGTGCATCTTGAGGTTGAGACTTCTGGCATTGAGCAGCATTACCCTTATTTTTTTTCCATTTTTGTGTTCTAGGGTGGTAGATTTAGAATTTGAGCCTTGCCTAAAAAAGGCACTATGGGGGTGGCAAGAGCCTTTGCCAATATCCGGAAGCCCAGAGGTGACAGGTGCAAGCCGTCCCTTGCGAAGCAGCGTGGCTTATCCAGCATGTCATCCCAGGCAGACAGACATTGGATCCCCTTTGAATGACACCAGAGTTTAAGCCAATTATTAAAGCTGATCATCTTATCTCTGTATTGTGGCATCATTCTTGGTGAAGGTAGGATACTGCTCAAGGTCAGGGTCATACCTGCCTGGGCTACATAATCAGAGAGCTCCTCAATGTCTCTTTTCATGTAGTCCAAGGAGGTACGTCTCAGGTCGTTTACACCAGCATGGACAATGACCGAGTCGTACTTGTACCTGCTGTTTAGAGACCTGAGTGCTTGCGTTATGTGGCGGATTCTAGCGCCCGACAGGCAGCTTACTGTGACCTTCTCCTTACTCAATCTGGTGAGCGGGACGTCAGTGTGTCTGACTATGGAGTCACCAATGACGAGTGTGTCTGGCATTGCGTTTGGCCTTAAGGGCTGTGACTGTTTGGCACACTGACTGTGTGGTCTATGTGTTGCTTGTGTTGTGTCCTGAGGTGGTAGTTGTTTGGGTGTCTGCTTTGGTGGCCTCTGCTGTTTTGGTAGAGTTTTGATCAGAGCCTCCGAGTATGTCTTTGTGTGCTTATGTGTATGATTTGAAGTTGTGATAGTACTATGTGAGACTGGGTATGTGGTGTGTGTGGTTACCTTCTCCTCCTGTCTGGTCTTGCCAGTCCTATGTTGAGAGAACTCAGCCTCCAGTTTGGCTGTATAGTTGCATCTCTCACATGTATTTGTGTTTTGTGGGAGAAGGAGAGGGTTGTCTGTGTACATGAGGCAATTGTAACATTGCCTCAATATTCCCAGGTTCACCAGCTGAGCAGGAGAGGACACTAGCAACTGATCCCTCGACATGCTAGAAGGAATAGACAAAAAACTTAAAAAAAGACTCCGGGGGATGTGGGTGATCGAGAAAGGGGTTTTAGGCTGGTGGGGTACTATCTATAATAAAAGTGCTATATCAAGGTGAAAAGTACTGTAGGAGCAAGTGCTAGGCTTTACAGATAGAGAATAGTCTACTTGGGAATCAAGTAGAGATGAACTTTTTAGTTATAGGATATGCTGGTTAGATCAGTAGTACAGTTCAAGGCAGGCTGTTTTAAGGGAAAATTTGAAGAGTGGACTTTAGGTAGCCCGAATAGTTTAACCTTGATTAACCGCCGCTGCTCTTGTGTGCTCTTGTAGCAACTCCGCGCTAATGCGCGCTTTATAGCAGGGGGCTGGAAAAAACAGGAAATGACCCAAAATGGCCAATGAATTACTAGTTGCTGTGTCTAACCACTCCTCTGAGGACAAACAGGCAGCTCAGTACTCCCCACTCTCACTGGTGAATAAAGAAACTTCCCTCTGGCCACACAAGAAAATGGAGGAACACAGGAACCAAATACAAAGCCCAGGGATCAGCAAATCTGGTCACTGGAACAACTAACTAGGAAAGTTAGGAAAGCAGAAGTATTTTTTTGTTTTTTTTAGTTTTTTTGCACACACAGACAGAAAATACAGTAAATGCTTTGTTATTCGACTAAATTGCTGTCAAAGGCTAGTACACTTGTTTGCATTCATATTGATATGTGTTTCAGTGAGAAACGTACATAATTAGAATTGCAGAATTGTTACTCAGAGGCACAAAATGTGGTCAGAAATAATTCATAAAAATATTAGGATTATTGTTCTCCTAACTCAGTCATTGTAATCCCAGAACACCCACGATAAGTGTACAACAAAGAGGACAGACTCTGAAACTTAATTGTTCCTGCAGTCAGAGTAATCATTCACACTTGCATGCCCTTGGTAAGTAACACTAGTCAGTGCTCATCCTTGCAAAGGTGGGGCATATGCACTTGCTTTTTATTTCCCTTCCTTTTTTTCCAGCGGAGGTTCTATATTTACTTGTGCATACTAATATGGAGATTTAATTTTTAACTTATTTTGTTCGTGATAGATGCATGCATGCATGCATTTATACATACATATTTGTTTTGTTAACAGTCATTTCTGCCTTAATTGTATATTTCACATTTAAGTTTGAAGTCATACAGGGCTGTAGCACCCAAGATATCTGCACACTGTAAAATGCCATACAGTGACACATAGAATGAAGTTATCATCCAGGTATTATGTCAACATGGATCCTTCCTCTTAGAAAGAGGCAGAGGTGACATGTACTTCCGTGACCATATCTGGGAGCAGATGATCAGCTATGTAAATGGTGTAGGAGATCATGGTGATACAGATCAGAAATCTGACATAGGGCCAGTGACATCATAATGCACGTGATGTGTAAGGCATGTGAAATTGGTGGGAATATATGACTCTGAAATTCCTGCTAATAAACTACCAGTGACTCAAACTGTGGAGTTCCTGTCCACTGTCAGAGATACCTGAAAACTCAGCAGTGGATTCATACAGAATTGTTGATGCAGGACAGCACCAATGTGTGCATTGCAAAATTTACAAGTATGCAGTACAATTCATTACTTTGCACTCGCTTCTTTGGTGTCAGGCTTGCCCTCCTGTATCCCAACCCACCACCACCCTGTGCCAATGATGACTGTGTCCTGCTTAGTTATGGTTGCATATATGTGTGAGAAAGTGAAATGCTTGATGTACATTGATTATTGAGAGAAGTCCATAGGTGGATATTGCAGACATCAGTCATACACCATTACTGACATTACTGTATATGTGATGTCTCATCTTGGGGAGATATAATTACTTGCATATGGGACTAAGCAGTTATCTAACTTTTTTTTCAAACATGTTCCCTTACTTACCTTGGGCCTCAGGTGAGGATGGAAGAGGATACATACTTCCATTACTGTTTCCCTGTCTATCCGGTATTGCTGTACAGTTTCTGTGACATGCAGTCCATAATTAGTCAAAGAGGATAAGAACAACTTTCTTCTTCTTAGCACAGGTCTGGGAGATGCAGAAGCAGCTTTATTTAAAGCCTTTTGCATATATAAGTTAATGATTGCAACAGACAACCCATAACATTTTTTCTAGGTGGTATGGGGGCTCTAATCCAGAGAGGTTTGAAGTTCTGGGACAGTCATTACACTAAGTGTACATGATTACTTTCTAAGTTACTGAATGGCTCCAACATGTTGGATTGGCTGATTAGCATGTAATTCAGCTACGTATGCTTTCATTAGCATATTCTGCCATTTACCTTTGTTTTGGGGCTGTACACTAATTGAAGACATTTAATGAATACCAGGTAGTGTGCTATTGTGTGAACAGTGTAGCAGCATGTGCATGATGGCTACACTTACTGTAGCCATTCATAAATCCAATCCAGAAGCTTTATGTACTGAAGTCTATAGCATAAAAAGAACAATGGGTGACTAAAACGTATGTACAGGGTTGGGAGGCATTTTCTAAGAGTTGTGCATAAAAGTTGATTGAGAGGGATTTTTAAATATTGGGGGTCAACAAAACCATGTATTTTTGTGGCAAAAGTTTTGATTTAATTAATGAATGCATTAAAAAGTGTCAGCAGTATGGAGAGAAAGGGCACACATTAAAAAGTGTCAGCAGTATGGAGAGAAAGGACATGGAATAAAATACTGTTCAGAAGAATGTAGAAATGCCATTACTTAGGCATTTGTAGTTTGAGTGTAGTATGTCATAGGTAACAATTAATACACAATGTGTAACTGGGAATTAAATTGATGAAGAAGTGTAGGAGGGTCATGTGGGAGTACAGAAAAGTAATGCTAAGGATCAAAATGAAGAACAACATAATGAAAGAGTTTCACAAAATAGCGAAAAAAACGCGAGATGAAAGTAGAATGGAGATGCAAAGAAAAGTGAAGAAGAAAGATGGAGGTGCATTACATTTACAAGCTAAATAGATATGGGATATTGGAAGCTAAGGAAAATGAATAATGGAAAATGATGGGGATGTAGAATGGTACAAGGTAGGGTTAGAAAAATAAACTTCTGTTGGTAGGAGTGTAAATGTAAGAAAAAGAAATATGAAAAATAATTCTCATGGCAAAGAAAAAAAGAAAAATGATTAGTTTCAGTAAATCTAAATAGTATAAAAAGTAATGGCAGACATTTATATGTATTCCAGTGATATACATAAAAACAGATGTATGTTTAACAGATACAAGGATAATACAGATGGAAAATGTACTACAGCTGGAGGACTTTTGGAGAAATATGGCAGTACGGAATGTAGGAATAAAAAATTGTTTAGGAAGAACAGAGCTACTTAAAAATCAGAATGTAGAACTATTTGATTATGTGGTTGTTCAAGCATGAAGAGTTTCAGTTATAGATATAAGAATTAAAGAGACAGTGTACAGAGTAATAGCCATGTTGGCATATACTGCAGCTGGAAAGGGAAACTATAACCAAAATACTAGAAGTAAATACAAACAATACAAAAACAAGACAGCTGTATAATTGAATGTCTCCCAAGATTATGAAATAAGCTTTCCATTATAGTCATCAGATATTTCTTCACAAAAATAGATTTGTATATGTACTTGTGTGTCTATACATATATATATATATATAATATATATATATATATATATATATATATATATATATATATATCCCTACATATATACACACACACACACACACACAAATATATACATTTATATATACATATATATATATATGGGTCTACTTTCATACACCGAACGTACGAATCACCGACACACACATCCCCGACCCCAAACAACCGACAACACACCACACCGACACCGCAACATACCGAACAACAAAACACCGACACAAAATACGCCAAATACACAAGCACACAACAACACATCCACTAACCTAAACCTAAACCCTAACCCTAACGTCCGACACTATCGCACACTTCACCTACCTGCACCCTAACCCTAACTCACTTACCCACCCCTAACCCAAGCACCGACACCATCGCACACTTCACCTACCTGCACCCTAACCCTAACTCACTTACCCACCCCTAACCCAAGCACCGACACCATCGCACACTTCACCTACCTGCACCCTAACCCTAACTCACTTACCCACCCCTAACCCAAGCACCGACACCATCGCACACTTCACCTACCTGCACCCTAACCCTAACTCACTTACCCACCCCTAACCCAAGCACCGACACCATCGCACACTTCACCTACCTGCACCCTAACCCTAACTCACTTACCCACCCCTAACCCAAGCACCGACACCATCGCACACTTCACCTACCTGCACCCTAACCCTAACTCACTTACCCACCCCTAACCCAAGCACCGACACCATCGCACACTTCACCTACCTGCACCCTAACTCACTTAACCCGTCCCAAAACTACAGTCCCTCACTATCACACACTTACCTAACCCGAACCCTACCTCCGACACAAACACACACTCACCTGTCCCACAGCCTAACCCGACATCCCACAATTTCGCACACTTACCTGACCGATCCTAACTCCGTCACTGTCGCACACTCATCATGTAACGATCGCACATTTCCCTTGTCGGTCTTTCCGCTGTCGGCGAATCTCCCTGTCGGTGAACCTACCTGTCGGTCGTTTAGTCTCCTCTTCCCGCGTGTCGGCGAATCGTCGGTTCGGTCTCCCGAAGTAGACCCATATATATACATATATATATATATATATATATATATATATATATATATATATATATATATATATGTATATGATATATGTGTTTGGTTGCACACTCTTTTGGTCAACAGCCAGAAGTAAAGGGTTATTTGGTTGAACATCTGGTTTATCAAATGAATGTTTTATCAACTGTATGCAACTCTGGTCAAACATCTAGCTTATCAAATGGTCATTTTGTGGAATATGTGCTTTGTTGTAACAGGTCAGTAGGATGTATATTGGATGTTTGGGGGGGTGGGTTAGGGAAGGGATAGATTTACTGACGGAAGGCTAACTAACTATTTGACCGCCCTTATGTAATAGTGCGGACCTATCATCAGTGCTCGGGTATTCATTTACCTTTTTTGCCCTTTATGTCTTACTTTACTTATTCCCTGAGTTAGCTTTATGGTTGATATGATATCACCTGCACTGCTCGTAAGTTAATTGAGTAACACTTGTGAATCTCTTATTTTTTTTCTCTCTCCCTACCAAAGCGCAGCTGGACTCCTGCCTTTCTGATCAGTATTTCTGCTACCTGAGTGCGCTTACACCTCTCTCCCAAAATGGCACCCTGAGACCTAATCTATACCCTAGCATAGTGCTATCATTAAGCGTTACTTAGACTGACTCCTTCTAACCTCTGGTGGTACTGTCCACATACTTTTCTTGTTAAAACCCACACTACTAGAAACTAGCCTGCTCTTTTATTTAAACTCAATTTTGAAGAGACTTGACAGGGTTTGACTTATATGAGGTGTTTATAGTACAACTGAATACAGCCTTCCCTATTCATATCATTATTAAACTGACTATGTTAGCCGTTTATTGCTGAGAACTGAAGAGACTGGTTTGAATACATAGATTAATAGCTGAATGGCTGTATATTGCTGATTTACAGTTTATTTTTCTACCATCCTGTATACACACCTACAACCTAATAATAGCTTTGTGGGGTGTACAACAGAACTGTCTACATAATTGCTATTGATGATTGTACATGTTTATTGCCTGACTCTACCAAACAAACTGATTGTGACTCATAGTAGTAATGTATAGATACTCCTAACGTCTAAATGGTAAACTACCTCCAGTATGTTAGCCCTAGCTATTGTTAGTCTTCCTGAATGTTTGTTGCCATTCCAGTAAATGTATGTGCTATATGTATTTTTTTCCAACTGTATTTCCTCTGTATTCCTTCCTTAACTGTATATACTCTATACTGAAATCACTGCTGGCAATTCACTTAACTGTTTTTTTTCTCACTAACCTTCACAGCTGTCATCCTCCTCCCTGCATTCAGAACTTAAGAACCTATCTGCCTGGTTAATAAGGACGCCCATCCAAAGTCCTACCATCTAACCTGCATCCCCAAAGAAACTTGTGTCCTGTGCTTAAGTCCTTCCCTGCAAAGGAGTAAAGAAAGTACGTTTGTTCCCCTGTGCAAACTGTGTACTGAATTGTTCGTTATCATTAAAGCAAAACAGGTACTATTTGTTTAAAGTCTCACTCCTGAACCCGGTTCCCAGCAGCCAGTCCCACCTCGCCCCCCAACTATAAACCCTACGCTCCCTTGAAATTACGACTTGGGATATATTTTCTTGTCTTTTGTCCACTTGTCAGCTTGCTGTGATCTAGCTGATGTCCACTAGGTGGCTCCTCATATTGGCCTGTGTTATACCCCTTCTCTCTTCTCTAGTATTTCTACCCCTTATTACCTTCTCTGCTCATCCTTTTTCCTCCCCTTACTTGCTACTACCACCTCTGTTTCCTATATTCCCTCTCCCCACTCAACTCTCCCCTGTAGCCCACCTATTGCAAAATAACTTCCCACTTACCTAGAGTTAACTAGTGCCCCACAACAATCTGCAGCTTTCTGATTGTTTCTGGATCTCTTCTTTTACTTGCTCTAACCCGCTCCATTCGCCCTGCGGGCTCACTCTGCTCCCCTACCCTACCCCCAAATCTCACTCACCCCCACAGGTCCTACACATATACCTAACAAACCACACCCCTTCTCCATTCCATCAACTACAATCACACATCCATTAATCAATCACCTCCTTTTCCCGCCATTTTTTCTTCCACCACTTCCTATTCCTTTGAAATCACTCTCTATTCACTTTCACTACCACACCTATTTTATCTCTTCACCTATAGTTATCACCCATATCTACCATGCCAATAAATACACCCTCCTCCCTAGGCCACTTACAGAAGTTACTCTTACTCTCTTTTCTACCACCATTAACTTTAGCATACCTACTTACCTTCTATGAACTACCAGGATATTCACACTTTCTCTTCCCTACTAAACAATCTGCATGTGCTGCTACATCCTTTGATACTAACCACTTCACCATTACTTCCATACCCAGCTATCTACTACCAAAATACCATAGAACAGCCCACATTAGATATAACTTCCCTTCTACCAAAACATATCCATTTCTTCTCAGTAAATATACTACTTCTAGTTATCTAACACTCCTCCTTTCCCTAAAGGATGGTGATATTCACCCAAACCATGGCCCAACCACCTCCAGTACCACTCAGCTTAACTACCCAATCCTCCCTACCACCTCCCTACTCAAAAAAACACCCAACTCACTCTTAATAGCTCACCTCAATACACGTAGCATTAATAATAAAATTACACAAATCCATGCTCTCTTGGAACTATAATCCTTTGATATATTTTGTCTTACTGAAACTTGGTTAAAACCTTCAACCAGAGATAATGAAATTACCCCACCTGGTTATAACATATTACGTCTAGACCACGTAACTAGGAAAGGTGGCGGAGTAGCATTTCTTTACAAATTTGATTTGGAATTAACTATACTCAACCAAAAACCTCCTCAGGAATCCAATGCTGAGATACTCATTTCCAAACTTCAGATCAACTCAGTCAAATCTATCTATATTATTTGTATCTGTGTTCCTCCAGGTAATAACATCTCTACTATTGAAGACATCCTCTGTTGGTTATCTCAAAGCCTCCCCCAAGAAACCATAGTCCTTGGCGATTTCAACATTGATGGGAATTGTTGCAACAACAACTTTCCTACTAGTCATATTAACCTCTCTGGGTTTACACAAACTATTAACTCCCCTACTAGTATAAACAAGTCCAATAAGAAATAAAGCACCTCAGATTGGATTCTCATTAATAATCAGCCCCAAACCTACAACTCTGGTACCCTCCCAGACAAAATAAGTGATCACTCTCTAACTTACATCATCAGACTCAAAACCAATCCTCCTACTCAACCCACATTTAGGACAATCAGAACCAAGAAAAACTTTAACTTGGATCTATTCCTACTTGAACTTAGAACATGTAATTGGTCCCCCTTAAAACACCTTTCTCTTGATGAAGCGGTTGGCTACTTTAATGCTAACTTCCTTGCCATACTCAACCACCATGCCCCTGCCCACTCTATCAGAATAAGAACCAAATCTTCTCCTTGGCTTTCTAAACTAAGCAAAAAATCCATCTCAGAAATAAATACTGGAAAAAGTCACTTTTAACTAAAAACCCTATAGATCACCAATACTACAAACAACTGAGAAATGAGACAAAAAAAGCTATACTGTCCGATAAAAAAAAATATTTCCTTCAATCTCAGCAGACCTACCATAATAATCCAAAAAAGTTCTGGGCTAGTATCAATCAACTGTTACATCCTGGCCAATCTATCACACCTAACCCACAAGGCACTGACAAAAATAACCCTAAACAGACTGCTGATGCCTTTAATACCTTTTTCACAAAAGCTATTCAAACTCTTGCCAGTCCGCTTTCTCCTCTAATTGTAGCTGTATCCAATTCTGACTCTAACCCACTTTCTCCATTTTCCTTCCAACCTGTCCCAACAGCATTTATTCTCACCCTCATCCAAAAATTAAAACCATGCACACCTTCTGCTGATCAACTACCCGCTGAATACTTAGTTAGCTGCTATTTGGAAAGTCTCCTATATTATTCCCCTTCATAAAGGCGGCGATTCCACTGAACTCTCCAACTATTGTCCTATTGCCATACTTTCTCCTTTATCTAAGATAATGGAAAGATGTATCCATAGGCAATTATTAGACCACCTCCTCCTGAATAACCTACTTTCAAACTCCCAACACGGTTTCAGACCTTCCCATAGCACAACTACAGCCCTCCTTTCCTTTACAGACACCATCAACAAAAAACGGAACCTTAACATGCTTTCCTCTGCACTCTTCATTGACCTGTCTAAGGCTTTTGACATGGTAAATCACGACATACTTTTTACACATTCTTAAATCTCTGTCACTTGATATGCTGGCCATAAAATGGTTCCAGTCCTACTTAAATAACAGACATCAAGCAGTGCTCTGGAACTCCATTCTTTCTACCCACCTACCAGTTAATATTGGTGTCCCTCAGGGATCCATACTGGGTCCTCTCCTGTTTTCTATATTCATCAATGAACTTCACCTAGTTACTCCCCAAGCCACATGTATACAGTACGCTGATGACTCTACTCTTATCTGCTCAGCCACATCCTTATCCAAACTCCACTCCCTTACGCAAGAGGTATTTAATTCTGTTGAAATTTGGTTCTCAAATCGCTGTCTTCTATTAAATCCTAAAAAAACTTTTAACTTCTCCTTTTTACACCTACCAGCAAATCTCCCTCTATTGACTTCACTCTAACATCCAACAATGGTACTCTCATATCCCAAGATCCTACTACCAAACTGCTAGGTATCACCATTGACAATAACCTTACCTTTGACACTCATATCAATAATACTTTGGGAACTATTAATAAAAAAATAGGTTCTCTTTATAGGATCAAGCCTTTCCTCACTCCTACAACCAGAAAAACTATTGCCCACTCCCATCTAATCTCTACCCTTCTCTATGCCTCAACTATTTATACACATCTGTCAAAGAACAACCTTCAAAAACTAGAAAACTCCTACAATAACATAGCCAGGTTTGCCACAGGCAAACCCTTCAGAACGCACCACTGTATCAATCTAAAGCTTCTAGGTTGGCTTGAATTACAGCAGCAGCTCAAACTTAACCAACTGACCATCGCCCACAAAATACTTAACCTACCAAGACACCCATCCTTTCTAACCTTATGCACCCCTATTACAACCTAAAATCCCTAAGATCTTCCCAAAAAGTTCTTGTAAAAATAAATAAATCAAACAATAGAGCTGGTGACACTCTATTTGCTAACACAGTTGGAAAAACCTGGAACCTACTTCCCTCTGACCTTTCCTCACTTCCCTCTATTTCTCAGTTTAAAATTAAACTCAAGTCCTTCCTCTATTCACACTGGATGTGCACTTGTACTAAACCCGCTTGACCAACATTGCTCTAATTACTTGACTCATCATATCCTACATTTCTCTGTAATAATCCCAACTTAACAACTACAACTCTACCTCTCCATCATAATCCTATCTACTACTTTATTCTTAAAATCGTAACTTGTCTTACTACTCTAACAAGTACTCATCCACCCTCTATTTTTCTTCCTTTACATCTTAATTTCTTATTTTACGTTCTATTTTGTATAGTGTTAGTTATTATCCTTACTCAACAATTTATTAGTAACCTCCTCAATAACTGCACTAATTCAAGTCCAGTAATTTGCATTTTTGTTTCCACGTACTTGTAAATGTGTGATCGCTTTGAAAAATGTTTTTTTAGTATTTTTTGTATGAATTTTACCTGTATTCTAAATTTTTGTATATCTATAGACAGGTTATTTCACTAGTTGGAGCTTTTCTCCCCGGGCCTGTACTGAAAATGGACATATATCCAGTTAGACTAGCCCGGTCAACAAATGTAAAATAAAATAAATAAAATAAATAAATTTAGTGCATGTGATATTGTGTTTGTTTTAGGATTACAGTAAGAGTTAGGTAAAGGGATAGTTTTAGTGGTTTATGTGTATATGTATGTATGTTTTGACACTTTTTATGTATTTGAGACTCTCTTGTTTTTCTAGTAGTGTTATACCTCCTGCACCACCTTAGTAATGTGTGCTTAATCATGCCCCAACCCTGACCTGACATCTTAACTTAAAAAAAAAAAAAACAACTTTCCTTAACATTGCCACTAATCAGACAAATTAGAGGCTACTGTTATGGAGTGGTTTTAGCATAAATATTGAAAAAGAATGTGCTGCCTTTCAGCAATCATTAGCAGGTTCAGTTTTGTGCATTTTCAGTATTGTCATTCATAATATCATGTCAGCTGTTTCTCGTTCAATTTAATGATATTGCGATATACCACTATGATGACCCACCACTGGACCAGTAATCAAGGAGCCTCAATCCTCACCACTGGCAACAGTGGGGGATGTTAACTGAGAGGATGACAAGTACACACACACTATTTCCAGATGTAGCTCTTTGCATCAAGTGCAAAGAGTACACAGAGAACACGGTCAGTCTGGGGATGGTTTCTCCCTCCTTGTCCACATCCCCAATAAGACTTGCCACTTGCACAGCTGTAGGGTGGAGATCTTAGCTGAGTGACCATGCCAAGACCCCAAGCACCATCTCTGTCCAACCAGTGCTTTGTGTTCCTGCCCAAGTAGCTGACACGCATACACTTTGAGGTTTGATTTACACACCTGGGAAAGCCTGACACAAGTTTACTAGCTGTGCCCCCTTCTGCCCAGGCTATAAGGTAGTTATTACTGCTACCAATCACTCCTTAGCTACTTTAAGGCCCTTAACAAAGGGTGTCCAATCTTACTGTGTAATAATATTAACACAAATGGTAGTTTGATCAAGAGCAAGGCGATTAGGAGTGGTCCACACAGTGTCACCAAATAAATATGCAAGTATTCTCAAAACTTAAATATCTTTACACAGATCAGCCACAATGAAATGTTTAACGGTATTTAATAATATATAATAAAAGAACAAGACAATACTAAATATATATTCACAGTGACATCAGAGTTCAGAACCATAAGAAATATTTAAAACAACATTGCAGTACATTCTCAAATAAATAAATAAAAATATCTAAACTAAGCTTCACTATAATTCCTGACTGTATGTAAGAGAACCATTATAATCTAAGAACTTACTAATAGAGCAAGGAAAATGTGGTGTATGGATCTTGTAGGTGTTGTCTGGTCCAAAGGCAGACTGCAGAATGCTCTGTCTCACTAAGAAACTTCTCAAATTAATACCTAAAATATTACTGCTGGGATAGCTTACAAAATGACATAATTTCTTGTTATCTGACTCCTAGTTCCCAGTCCAAACAACCACTGATGGCAGCTAGTAGCATTTAGCATCTAACCTGTAAATCATACATAAACTAGAGCTTCTCCTCCTATCTCTGGCAGATGCTGGAAGTCATTAAACAATAGCATTCCTTCATGCTTTCAAGACTAGTAATTAGTTTACCCTAAACACAATAAAGAAAGTTTCCTAGTACAGACAGTGTGTCTCTTTCTGCATTGAAAACTGAAATATTCCATCTTTTATGGTCTAGCCATAATGTAATTTAATTTCAGTTATTCTTCTGAAGTTGCTGGACTGACGGTAAGCTACTGTATTCCAGTTTCCAGTGTTAAAATATATACATTTAAACAGTTACAATAGTGCATGTACATTTGTGTTCTCTTCCAATAGGGCACACTGTGGATTAATTTTAAACACAAGCATTTTACAAATACCTTTTCAACACACAACTGTACAAGCAGTTTCATATACATATGACATACAGTTCTAATACATTTGTAACACAAGTATCTTGTATAAATAATTTCAATATTCACCAATGACATATAGTTATTTACAGAATTCCGGCTAGCTGGGCTGGCAACATTTCCTTTCATCACACTTATTCCCCCCTTCCAAGACTCAAGCTAGTTTTTCAAGTGACCCTTGAGAAACATTGCTTGAGAGGGATGAACCTATCTGGAAATACATTACTCAATTCCCTGTCTTCAGATTCCAGCTGCCTTTGTATTGCTGATCCCATTACAGTGCTGCACTGTCTATCATATGCCTGCAACCCTACGCTCCATCATAGTAACTGGGAATTGTGATGGTTGGCTCCCTGTAGCCATAGATCCCCCTCAGACTCCTCCTGCCTTCTACTGCAAATAATTAGCACAAGGGCCTCCTTGTCATGGTAAGGTTTCATCATGTTAACATGATACACTTTGTGCCCCTGTCTGTGGCCTAGCAGTTCTACCATATAGTTAACATCACTGATTTTCCTTACCACTTTGAAGGGTCCCTCCCAAGCTGCCTGGAGCTTGTTGTGTCTGACAGGAATGAGAACCATAACATGGTTCATAGGTTCATAGGTTCATACTAGGCTATCTGCCCGAGGGCATTTACAAGCCTAGCCCATCGTTTTGTGGCTTAGGCCACCCCTTTAGTATGGGGAACTATACCCATTATTTTTCTGTGCCTCTGTCGAGCAGTGACACTGAGGTAATCCCTGGGGTATATCTGCGATCTCCCATCCATTGGTCAAGATTTCTCTTGAACAAGGCCAGCGAGGTGCTCTGCCTCACATGTACCGGGATTTTGTTCCACAGCATAGGGAGTCTTTGGGTGATGAATCTATCCCTCCAGCACGTCCTATTAATAGCCGTGTCAAGGTTTAAGTCTCCGCCCTTGTGGCTCTGATGGATCTAGATTTTTGAGGTGAAGCATATTCATCAAATCTGGGTTTGACATGGCCTTGTATGTTAGGCAAAGGTCACCTCTGAGCAAGCGGTGGCGACTGAATAGAGCTGGAGTTCTTTCAGACGGGCAGCATAGGACAGATTTTGAGACCCTTTATCCTTTTGGTGAGGAACTTTGTGGCCTCTCCAGCTGCTGCAAGTGTCGGGTCAGATACATTCGAATGGGGCATTGTACTCAATCATTGGTCTGATGAGTGATGAGTAAAGGGAGACTATGACCTCCCTTGATCTAGATGAGAATCCCTTCATGATAAGGTGGGCAATGTAGAAGGTCTTCCTAACTACTTTAGCTACATGGGTGTCGAATGACAGACTACTATCAACCTGGGTCCCCAGGTCCCTGATAACTTCTTCTGTGCTCAGTGGATTGCCACCTATTTGGTAGCTAGGGGTAACCTTGTTTTTCCCGAAGGGTATGACTATGCATTTTGGCATTTAACTTTAGGCCGTGGCTCTGGCACCAGTTATCCGTTTCTGTGAGACCCTTCTGAAGGATATCTGTGTCAGATGTGTTTTCTACTATGGCCCAGTTTGCAGTCATCTGCAAACTTTGTCAGCCATAACCCTCCTGTGTTTGCTTGTATTTCGGAAAAGTAGATGCCAAACAAGAGTGGGCCCAGGACTGAGCCCTGTGGGACACCACTTGTGACAGGCTTTGAGTCTGACATGGCGCCAGCAGCTCTGACCCTGTGGGTTCTGTCACTCAGCCAGTTTGCAACCCATCTTGTGATGTATGGGTTGACATTTAAGCTGATGAGTTTTTCAATGATACCCGAATGGGGTATTGTATCGAAGGCCTTAGCCAGATCGAGGTAGGCTGTATGGACTGCCTTTCCCTCATCAATGGCTTTGGTGACTGTTTCAAAAAGTCAACCAAGTTTAAAAGGCATGATCTGCCTTTGACAAAGCCAAACTGGGTTGGATCCAAAGTCTGCAAATTCCCTATGTCTTTATTTATGAGGTCCATTATGATCCTCTCCATGGCTTTGCAGATAAGGCTTGTCAAGCTAATGGGCGGTAATTTCCAGGGTCGGTGGAGGCACCGCCTTTGTGAAGTGGTACCACAGTTGCAGTGCGCCACTCCTGGGTGCGTATCCAGAGGTAAGACTTTGATTAAACAGCTGTCCTAGCTGTGGGTTTAATTCCTCATTGAGTTCATGGAGCACACAGCCGGGGACACCATCAGGTCCCATGGATGCTGTGTTTTTGCTTTGGAGAGAGCAGTTCTCACTTGGGCGCTGGAGATGTTTGGGGGCTGCAATCGTTTGGTATAGATATCTCTCCTTTTGGGGAGGGGAGAAGTTTGCACTGAACCTGTCAGCCAGTATGTTGGCAATGTCTGTAGGATCAGTAATCTTCACATCATTTTGAACTAGCTCTGAGCATATCTGGGAGTTTCCTCCCAGGTTTCTAACATAGCTAAAGAAGGCCTTATGATTGTCTTTTGAGTCTTTAGCTATTTTTCTCTCGAAATTTGCTTTGGATGATTTTATGAGAGCTCTTAGTTTTTTACTTATAGTGATCAAGGGTGTCTTACCTTTTAAGGATTTTGCTCTATCTTGTAGTAGCTTCCTCCTTTTGTTGTAGAGTTTGTTTATGGCTGGGGTCCACCAGACTGGATGCTTGCCTTTGGTACAAAGAGTCTTTGTTTTGCTTGGGATTGCCTTATCCATGCAGTCCTGCAGGTGCTGGTAGAAGGCATTTGTAAGTGATTCAGCGGCTTGAGTACTGTTTTCCGCCGGCTCGGGGGCCTTAAAGGAGACCACACTAGTCTTTAGAAGTGTGAAGTCGGCTTTTGAGAAGTTCTTTACTGTGGTCTTTTTTATTTCAGGTGGGGGTGGGATGAGGACCTCCAGCGAGATTAGTTTGTGGTCTGATCTCACCAGTGACCATTGTGCTCCCATGTTCGTGATGATGAGATCAAGTATGTTATCTCCTCTTGTGGGGATGGTGACTAGTTGTTCCATGGCATTTGAGTTTATGAATTCCAGGAACTTTTGGGCTAGGGTGTTTGGGCTTGAGTAGTGTTCCCAGTCTATATTAGGGTAATTGAAGTCACCTAGTATGATGGTGTTTGGTGATACATTTATCCCCTCTAGTGTATTGCTGATCCCATTACAGTGCTGCACTGTCTATCATATGCCTGCAACCCTACGCTCCATCATAGTAACTGGGAATTGTGATGGTTGGCTCCCTGTAGCCATAGATCCCCCTCAGACTCCTCCTGCCTTCCCTCCTGTCCCACAACATACTCCCTAGTTCAGGCATTCCTGTCATACCAGACCTTTTTCTGCTGTTGGGCTTCTGCCAGGTTCTCCTGAGCCAACCCCATGAGTTCCTTGAGGTTGTCCTGAGGTTTAGGACATATGCAACAACAGACTCGTTGTGGGATTCACAGTCACTCTCCCACTCATTGCGAATCAAATCTAGAGTTCCCCTCAACCTATGCCCATGCAGCAACTCAAAAGGTGAGAAACCTGTGGATTCCTGGGGCACCTCTGTGTCAGCAAACAACAACAGATGAGGCAAATATTTGTCCCACTCCCTCTTAAACTGGTCTGCAAATACTTGTAGCATGGTCTTTAGTGTAGAGTTTAACCTCTCCACCAGATCATTAGTTTGGGGATGGTCTTTAGGTGCTTCATCCCACAGTGACCCAACAGACAAGCCAGCAAGTCCAATATTCATAGCTATCCTGTGAAATGGCTCCTCAGTTACAGGCTAAGGCATCACAGTAGCTTTGACCTCATCTCCTGCATTGCCTACTTTTTGGCACTGCCCACAGGTCCTGGATTGCCCTGTTGCATCCCTGGAAATCCCAGGCCAATAAAAGTTCTGCATAATATGTCTCTTGGTATGCTTTATGCCCATATAACATGCAAAGGGAAGGTCATGGGCTGTGGCTTGAAGTGCCAGATGGTAGGCACTGGGCACTACCAACTGCTGTATTACCTCATCTTCTAGCCCTCCCTCAGGGGTCCACTCTCTATACAGTAACCCTTTGTCCCAGTATACAGATTCCATTTTTCCTTGAGAGTCAGCCACCTCCCTGGCTACCTCCCTCAAACCTTGTAATGTTGGGTCTGAAAGCTGAGCCTGTCTCAACTCTCTCTCTTTGTAACCCTTCCCAGCTTCCCTTCCACAGGAAGTCTGGTATCCTCTGACAGCGGTGCCTCACTGTCAGCCTGGGTGCTACTATTCTCATTTGCCCTTGCAGTCACTCAGTCCAACGGAACATCATTACCCACAAGCAGCTGTGGCTCACCTTCAGTCTCACCACTACAGGGTAGCTCCCTCCCTGAAGTAGCCACCTCATCAGTCCTGGCTTTAAGTTTGGGGTTTGTCTAGGTCTCCCCAGGCTACCAGACACACATACCTGTTTCCAAGCCTGACTGCATTTAACTGCATGCACACAAAGTACTGCATTATTAAAATCATTCTCTGTCAGGACATGTGCAGGGATATATTCAAACACACCTACCTGCTTGCTTCCTTTTCCACCCTCCTAGGCAAGGTGAACCCTAGACAGAGGTATTTGGAATGGGGTCCCTCCTAAAACTCTGACTGGAGTAGACTGCCCAAGCAAGTAGTGCTCCTCTTTAACCATTGCAGGCTTCACAGTGGTTAGGTCAGAGGCTGTGTCTTTCTTAGCAGTGGCCTATTTCCCATCTACTAAGATATGATATAACCTCTTGTGGTAGTTTGGTACCCTTGTTTTCTCCAGACAACTTACCACTGGCATTCTGTCATTCCCAATTACTGGCTCCCCCACCTTTTGTTCCCCACCTTGTCTCTAGGGGCATCTATATATTTCATGACCTCACTGGTTACTTTTAAAACTGTTAACCCTTGATCCTGGCCATGTACCTGAAGTAGTGACTCCCCCTGCTACTGGCAGACTCTGTTGGAGAGGTTTAGGCTGCCCGTCATGGGTTCCCTTAGACCCATGTGCAGCACTGGGTATCCCTATCCTGTGCAGTGATGCCCTGCTTGCTAGGTATAGGTCTCCCTTTTTTTTCCCCAACTCATCTGCAGTGTTACATTCTGTATCTGCCAACCAGATTCTCATGTCCTCAGGCAAAGTGCTAAGTGCTTGTTCCCTTAGCAAAACATCTGCCAGCCCTTCAGAAGTGGTGACCTGACACCCGCTCACCCCCCTACGAAAATAAATGCTTAAATCAGCAGTATATTCACACACACGTTTGTCTGCCTTGCGGCTATAGTTGTGAAACTTTTTTCTGTAAGCTTCAATTGTTAACTTAAAACACTCTACTAAACAGTTTTTAACTGCATTATAATTTAAGCAGTTGGTATCAGACAATTTAGAAACAGCAGTTACAGCTTTACCATGGAGTAAGGGGGGGTCAGGAACCATACCCAGAGCCCTTGGTCAGCATTATACTGTTTACATACCCTTTCAAATGCCCTCTGTAAATTGTGGAAGAAATTTACTGACCTGTATTGCTTCTGGGGTTCAGTTACTCCCTTCCCCATTACCTCCATGACCTAGGTGAAGAGTCAGCATTTCCTTTTCATGTTGCCCCTGCCTCTCATTTTCTTTGGCTTCTAGATATCTCAGTCTCTGGTGATTCTAATTCCATTTGTTTCTGTTTCTCCTTTTCTTCAGCCTCCAAACGTCTCAGTCTCTCATTTTCTTTGGTCTCCAAATGCTGCAATTTCTCATTTTCTTCAGCATCCAAATGCTGCAATTTCTCATTTTCTTCAGCATCCAAATGCTGCAGTCTCTGTGCTGATCTATTTCCAAATGTTTGGCCTTCAGTTCAATTTCAATTTCCAGATGCAGCTGTCTGCACCAAGTGCATTTTCCCTTAAGAGCACACAGAGACAACAATCAGTCCAGGGCTGGTTTCTCTGTTTTTCTCCAGATCTCAATAAGACTCCCCACTGGCACAACTATAGAGTTGAATCCTTATCTAGGGTTCCATGCCAAGTTCTCCAACACTCTCTGTCCAGCCAGTGCTTTGTGTCTCTGCCCAAGTAGCTGACACACACACACACACACACATGAGAAAGGCTGGGACAGGTTTACTAGCTATGCCCCCTTCTGCCCAGACTATAAGGTAGTTATCAATGCCACTAGAACCCTTTATCAGCTACTTTAAGGCCCTTACAAAAGGGTGTCCAATTTTACTGAATAATATTAATAATATTAATATTAATACACGTGGTAGTTTGATTGACCATGAGCAAGGCTATTAGGAATGGCCCACACAGTGTCACCAAATAAATA
Organism: Protopterus annectens; assembly: GCF_019279795.1. Lineage (NCBI taxonomy): Eukaryota > Metazoa > Chordata > Ceratodontiformes > Protopteridae > Protopterus > Protopterus annectens. The sequence continues at coordinate 1,481,689,327 of NC_056729.1, forward strand.
AGCAAGTACTCTCAAAACTTAAAAATCTCTACACAGATCAGGCACAATGTTGTGTCTTTTGGCTTTTCCCAGTTAGGGGTCGCCACAGCGGAACTCTGGTCCGCTAATGATTGGCAGTTGATTTTTCCATGCTGAGTTGCCGGCCCTAACGCACAACCTTCAATGAAGGTACACCCATTCACGCATGTCTCCACAGAAGACACTCTAGCTGAGAATCGAATGGGACAATGTCTTGCTGTGATGCGACAATGCTACCGCAGCACCACCACCGCGGGTCGTCAGCCACAATGAAAGGTTTAAATGTATTTAATAATAAATAATAAAAGAACAAGACAATACTAAATATATATTCACGGTGACATCAGAGTTCAAAACCACAGGAAATATTTAAAATAGCATTGCAGTACATTCTCAAATAAATAAAGAACAATATCTAAACTAAGCTTCACTATATTCCAGACTGAATCTAAGAAAATTATACTATAACCTAAGAACTTACTAATAGAGCAAGGCAGATGTGGTGAACGGATCTTCTAGTTGTTGCCAGGTCCAAGACAGAATGCAGAATGCTCTGTCTCACTAAGAGACTTTTCAAATTAATATCTAAACTATTACTGCTGGGATAGCTTACAGAATGGCATCACTTCTTGTCATCTGACTCCTAGTTCACAGGCAAAACAGCAATTGATGAAGTTAGTAGTATTCAGCATCTACATGTAAAAATATACAGACATGGGCTTATCCTCACACCTCTGGCAGATGCTGGAAGTCATAAAACAATTGCATTCCTTCATGTTTTCAAAACTAGTAATTAGCTCACCCTAAAGACAGTATAGAAAGTTTCCTAGTACAGACATTGTGTCTCTTGCTGCACTGAAACTGAAAGATACCATCTTTTATGCCTAGCCATAAAGTAATTTAATTTCAGTTATTTTTTCTGGAGTTTGCTGGACTGAAGTTAGCCTGCTGCATTCCAGTTTCCACTGTTACAATATATACATTTAAACAGGTACTATAGTCCATGTACATTTCTGTTCTCTTCCAGTAGGGTGCACTGTGGTTACATTTCAAACACAGTAGTCTACAAATACCTTTTCAACACACACGTCTGTGCAAACAGTTTGATATACACATGGCATACAGTTCTAATACATATGTAACACAAGCATCTTGTATAAATCATTTCGATATTCACCAATGACATGTAATTATTTACAAAATTCCAGCTAGCTGTGCTGGCATATCTCCTTTCTTCATACATGCATGTGTGTGTGTGTGTATAAATATATATATATATATATATATATATATATATATATATATATATTTATATATATATATATATATATATATATATATATATATATATATATTTATATATAGGTTCATACTAGGCTATCTGCCCTAGGGCATTTATAAGCCTAGCCAGAGTGTGTTTGGCTTTCGTCACCCATTTTAAATAAATTTTGCTATGCCCTTTTTCGAGGTTAGTATACTGTGCCTCTGTCTAACAGTGACACAGATGTGATACCCGGGGTAAACCTACGATCTCCCATCCACTCATCACGATTCCTCTTGAAGAGAGTCAATGAGGGACTCTGCCTAACCTGGACTGGGATTTTATTCCAGAGTGAAGGGAGCCTCTGGGTTATGAATCTGTCCCTCCAGCATTTCCTATTTATTTCAGTGCTGAGGTTCAAGTCTCTCGAGTGCGTAGCTCGATGGGATTTGGATTTTCTGAGGTGCACCATGTCCATTAATTCCGGGTTGGACATGGCTTTATACGTCAGGCACAGATCGCCTCTGAGCAGGCGGTATGCCACTGAGTAGAGCTGGAGTTTCTTTAACCGGACAGCATATGGCATCTGTTTGAGCCCTTTGATCCTCTTGATGAGGTACTTTTGGGGTCTTTCTGTCTGGTAAGGTACATCCCAAAAGGGGCATTGTACTCAATTATGGGCCTGATGAGGGATGACTAAAGCGGCACGATGACCTCCCCTGATCTAGATGTGAATTCCTTCATGATTAGGTGGGCTATATAAAATGTTTTTCTTTGATTGTCAAATGAGAGATTGCTATCAACTTGGGTCCCCAGGTCCCTAATTACTTCTTCTGTGCTTAATGGATTACCACCTATGTGGTAATTTGTGGGCACTTTGTTTTTGCCAAAGGGGATGACTATACACTTTTTGGCATTTAGCTTGAGGCCATGGCTCTGGCACCAGTTGTCTGTTTCTATGAGGCCCTTTTGGAGGATGCTTGTGTTGGCTGGAGAGTCGATTATGGCGCCCAGTTTGCAGTCATCTGCGAATTTGGTCAGCCACAGTCCTTCCGTGTTGGCCTGTACCACCGCGAAATATATACCGAACAAGAGAGGTCCCAGGTCTGAGCCTTGTGGGATGCCACTTGTAACTGGTTTGGAGTCTGACATGGCTCCAGCAATTCTAACCATGTGGGTTCTGTCCTTGAGCCAGTTTGCAACCCATCTAGTGACATAGGGGTTTATATTTAAGCTGGTGAGCTTATCTATAATGTCTGAGTGGGGTATTGTATCGAAGGCTTTTGCGATATATATATATATATATATATATATATATATATATATATATATAGAGAGAGAGGTGTGTGTGTAGATATATATATATATATATATATATATATATATATATGTCTATGGATAGATAGGTATGGATCTACTTCACTTTACTGAATTACCACAACTCCGAAACTAAAATCAGCAAGATGAGAACATTGAAAGAGTTTAGAAAAATGAGAGTGCACAACACTGGAACTTAGAAGATCAAATTATGTATATACTTTCAGTGGAGATCACGGTACAGGCAGTCGGAAATCTACCCTTATCCTCACTGTATTGCAATCTTAGAGTTGGTAATATGTAATATGCAGGTAATAGTAATTGATTTGATATAGACCAACTCCATGATCGGATTATAGCAAGGAAAGGGGTAGATTTCCTGATCATGACTGTACCGCAATCTCCATTCAAAATATATACCTAGTTTGTTCTTCTAAGTTCCGATATTGTGCACTCTTGTCCTTCTAAACTTTCAATGTTCTTGTCTGGCTGATTTTAGTTTCGGTGTTGTGGTAATGCTGTTAAGTAAAGTAGACCCATATACACACATATGCGTACATATTTAGCGACACACACACACACACACACACACACACACACACACACACACACACACACGCCTGATACACACACATATCAAATGTACAGAACCTCAACCAGTGGAGGAATAAACACCCAGTCATAGGTTCATATATAGGTACTAGGCTATCAGCCGTGGGGTCTGTATAAGCCTATCCAAAAAGGTTCACTGGCTTTCACCACCCAAGAAAATTATTTTCCTGTGCCCCTGTCGAGCATTGCCGCAAAAGTGATCCCCGGGGTGAATTTTCTATTTCCCATCTAGTTGTCAATATTTTTGAAAAGAGGACCAATGAGGAGCTTTGCTTGACATGAATGGGTAGTTTGTTCCAGAGTATGGGAAGTCTCTGGGACAGGCATCTATCCCTCCAGCAAGTTCTGTTTATTGTGTTGACAAGGTTTAGGTCCCTGGAGTGTGTGGTATGGAGAGATTGGGATTTCTTTAAGTGTGGCATGCCCAACAGCTCTGGGTTTGACATAGCTTTGTATGTTAGGCAGAGATCGCCTCTGAGTAGGCGATATGCAATGGAGTAGAGCTGGGGTTTTTGAGATGGTCTGCGTATGGCATCTGTTTGAGTCCAGTAATCCTCTTAGTGAGGTATTTCTGTGGTCTTTCCAATTGTTGTAGGTGTCTTGTGAGATGCATGCTAAATGGGGCATTGTACTCTATAATGGGTCTGCTGAGGGATGAGTAGAGAGGAGCAATGACCTCCTTTTTTCTAGAGGAGAACCCTTTTGTGATGAGGTGTGCCATGTACAAGGATTTCCTGACTACTGTGGTGATGTGGTTATCAAAGGAGAGACTACTGTCCACCTGTGTCCCAAGGTCTCTTATCACACTTTTGGTGTTTAGCTACTGCCTATGTGGTAGTTCATGGGTACCAAGTTCTTTCCAAAGGGGATGACAATGCACTTCTTGGCACTGAGGCCATGACATTGACACCAATCATCTGTCTCTGTGACGCCCTTTTGTAGAATGCCTACATCATTAGGTGATTCTATTATGACTCCCAGTTTGCAGTCATCTGCGAACGTTGTTAGCCAAAGACCTTCTGTGTTGGCCTGCACTTCAGAGAAGTAGATGCTGAAAAGGGGAGGACCCAGGACCAAACCCTGTGGTACTCCACACATCACTAGTCTGAAATCGGACTTGGAGTCAGCCACTTTTACTGTGTGGGTTTTGTCAATGAGCCAGTTGGCCACCCATCTTGTGACATAGGAATTTATGCCCAGTTTAGTGAGTTTATCTATAGTTCCAGAGTGGGGGATGGTATTGATAGCCTTGGTGAGGTCAAGACAGGCTGTGTGCACTACCTTGCCCTCATCTACAGCTCTGGTGACTGCTTCAAAGAAGTCAGTCAGGTTTAGTAGACATGATCTACCATTTACAAACCCAAACTGAGTGTGTCCAGGGTTTGGAGGTTACCTATGTCTTTGTTTATAAGCTCCAAGATGATACATTCCATGGCCTTGCAGACCAGGCTCATCAGGCTAATGGGTTGGTAGTTTCTGGGGTCCATGGTGGCACCCCCTTTGTGGAGTGGGATAACCGTCACTGTGTGCCATTCAGTAGGCACATAGCCTGAGGTGAGGCTATGATTGAACATGGTACTTAGGTGGAGTGCCAGTTCGTTCTGTAGTTCATGCAGTACGCATCCTGGGATATTGTCTGGTCCCATGGATGCTGCGTTCTTGGCTTTGGAGAGTGCAGTCTTTACTTGTTCATCCATGATTACAGGGGCTTTGCATTCTTCCAGTATTAAGATAGGCCCTTTGGATGGTGAGAGAGGGGTAAAGTTAGCACTGATCAAGAGATCTCAGTCTCATTTTGCAACATGAATAGAACATGGTGGAGGGATAGGTTTGTATCACAGAGAATACCACTTCTTTGGAATCTTCCTCTCTACACAAAGCAAAGTATTTCTGTTGCATTATTCAAATGTAACCTAGACAAATGGATGGTCAACCATAAATTCATCCCTGGTTTAGGACCCTTGACCCTCATGGATAGAATAGTGGCAATCTGTAAATGTTTTGCTCATCTCTGGGTTAATCTTCATGGGAATGTATGGCTATGCTTCTAAAGATCCTCTAGATCAGTGACTTAGTAAATACCTATCATCCTATATATTACATATATATATATATATATATATATATATATATATATATATATATATATATATACTGTATAAGATAAAAGAGCAGTGAAGAGAAACAAAATGAAGAAAGCACTAAAACAGACAAATATGGGGAAGACTGTGTTCAAACAGAGGCAGACAGATACAGCAGTGGAATGTTAATTTGGAGAATAAACATCAGATGGAGATGCATGAAGACAAAGTAAAAATGTAAAATAAATGATGTGAATGCAACTACATGCAGTGAACATCAGTACTATGATATGGTGTGTTGTATTATAGCAGGGTAGACACAGAGAGAGAGAGAGAGAGAAACCTGTATAGGGTCATACTGCTAGACAAGAGGGAATATACAAACATGGAGAGAAAGAAGCAGCTAAAAGGAGAAAGGAATGAATGAAAAAAGGGGGGCAACATGAAGTCAGGGTAGGCAAAATGGGAGCTACAAGTTACAAAGGGAAGCATAGTACTGAGAAAGAAAACACTAATTGGCCAGTGTCCAATGTCACATGTTCCACAAGCTAAGATAAGTCACTCCACACACACACAAGGATAGGGATGGAGGAGTCTGAGCATAGATGGCAGACAAAAACAGGATAGTCTAGCTCAAGATAAGGACCTGAGAGAGGTGTGTCTCAGTTGCTGGTGGTAAGATGCAAAACAAATGGGTGGAAGTCTTGAGAAGAGGGTATAGGCACAATGCACTTAGTGTAGGGGCATGCAGTGGAGAAGGATCCCCAATGATTGAAGAGGCTAAGCAGTGACGTTATTACTACAAGAAGCAAGACTAAAAGTCAGAGAAGCAAGATGTTATATTGAGCACCCAAGAGGGGAATATGAGTGTAAACTGGGGTGGTAGCATTATTCTTCAGGAAATGCCTACAGGTAGAAAGAGATGAGAGAAGTTATGAAGGGAGATTGCTCATTTGTCATGTGAAGTAGAATGAACAAGATGGATCATAGTGTTTATTCCTGAAACAGTGATGAGGAAGACTTTTGCAGGTGCATTTTCAACTGATGGAAACAGATGAAGATAGAGGAGGGTACCCACATTGGGTGTACCTAACACTTCTTGGACTGGGTATGCAAGAGCTGCTTGGATCAACTTGTACTCAGTCCCACCAGCAAAAGTAACATTTTTGAACCTGGTTCTCACAAACTTTGGTCCAGCCTGTTCCTTCCCCCTGGTCAGTCCCTAATTAGTTAAGTCAGATCACCTACTGGTTACCTTTACCCTCAAAACATCGGGTTCATATCATGTTATCGAAAGTCGATAATGTTGAATGCCACAATGTCGAACACTATGCATCGAATGCTAAAAATAGCGAAGCTGCAGAACATCGAATTCTTTCCTAGGGAAAGAATTCGGTTGTCCGTTTCTGTGGCTTTGCTATTTTTAGCACTGTGGTGGAAAGTTACGGGGGTTCAGGTAAGTGTGTGATTGTGTGGACGTTAGGTTTAGGGTGCTGGTTACATGAGTTAGGGTTAGGGCACTGGTGAGGTGAGTGTGCAATAGTGACAGAGTTTAGGGTTAGGGGCGGGTTAAGTGAGTTAGGGTTAGGGCACGGGTAAGGTGAGTGTGCGATAGTGGCGGACCATAGGGTTAGGATTGGGTTAAGGTAAGTGGATAGATAGTAGTGTTTGTATAGTTTAGTGTAGGGTTAGATGCATGATTTTAAGAGTAAGTGTGTGGATTGCTGTTTTTTTGGTGTGCCTGTGTTGTGTGAATGTGTTTCGGAATAGCAATTTTTTTCCCCGGGAAAAAATTTACTGTTCTGAATGTTCGATATTGTGTGCTTTAGATTATTTAGGTTCGATTAAATGGTGTTTGGTGTTTTCGGCTTTCGATAACGTGATATAAACGCAAAACATCCACTTTCCCCCTGTAACCAACATCAACCTCTTTAGAGTCTTCAAAAAGCATATTTTTTACAGTTATACAAGAAGATGTCTACATGCACCCATAAGAACTCCTCAGTGGACGTGGGATATGTAGTCATTACAGTAAGGATCTTTCTGCTTGTTTAGATAATGCATTGGCCTGTCATTTCCTAGTAGAACCAAATATAGTGGTAAGTTCAAAAACAAACTATGCTGGTGGTCAGTTGATATAAAGAAGCTGCATAACAGTATGAAGAAACTGCTAAAGTTGCCATGCAAGTCCAGAACTCCTCTACATGAAGATAATATAAAAAAGAACTCAGTAAGAAGCTGAGGGAAACCATAAAGACTAGTAAAGCATCCCGTGATTTAACCTAATCCAGTACTTGTTGGGTATACCCTATACTGGTAGTGTAGGTACTCTAGTCTTTGTATGTATAGTTGAAATTGCCAAGGATTAATAAGCTCTTGCCTATGGGAATATTTTTAAGGAATGCCAGGAAGTTTGCATCATCATATGGGGCCATGGACAAGGATAGATAACAAGATATAAGTTGGAAGTTTGTGTTTCCTAAGGTGAGCTAAAGTTCCTTGAGCTGAGTGGGGGAATGTCTGGATATCTCCTCTAAAGGGACACAGTCAGTGATAAACACAAAATCTCCACTTCATTTTCTAGTGGGTTTAAAGTTGTGGTAGGTATAACACCCCAGACACAGGGTGGGTGCTCTGTTTACATCTGAACCATATCTTGCTAACAGCATAAACATGGACATGTTTCTGATGCAGAAACCTTGAAATCAAGCAGTTTATTGTGAAGACTCTTGGTATTGTGAAACTTAATGTTGTCCAGTTTGGAATTCAATTTGCTTGTTAGACTGCGATGTTCATTAGTTGAACTCTACTAAAAAAAGGTACAAAGAAGGCAGCAAAGACTTTGGTCAGTATGTTGAAACCCTTGAACACATGATGTATGCCATCTATTACAAAATGAGTTGGACTGCTGATCATTTCATCTCAATGCAACACAAACTGGATCCTTCCCAGAGTGACACCAGTTGCTTAGATGATTGTTAGCCCAATTAACTCTTCTTTGAATTTAGGCATCATATTTGGTGAAATGAGGATACCACTTAGAACCAGAGGCATCTTACCCTTGACTGAAGCTCATTTACTCTCACATGGACTACTGTCATGTCATAATCATATTTTCTGATGGAGATGGTCTTGAGATCTCTTGATATGTGTGCAGTCCAAACTGTAACCTTATTCTTGTCCAGCCTGGTGATTGTGGAGTCTCTGTGTTTAAAAATAGAGACAAAAGTTACTAAAATGTCTCCAGAATCTGGTTTATGCATTCTATACATGGAAGTGGTATGATGCTGATGACATGTAGAGGAGAGGTGTATGTAGTACATATATTTGGAGGCAGAGAATGTCGAAAAGCAGGTATGAGATTCAAGCTACTGTATCCAGATGTCTGAAGAATATTTTTTTCCTGGAGGATCAAACTCATTTTTTGATGCAGAAGAGGCTAAGGAGGAAATAAAAAAGTTTGTCCATCAAAAAGTGAGTTATCAAACAGAAAGGGACTCTGCTTCTCATTCTTCTAATAATAAAGTTCATGGAGAAATTCTGCCAGTGAAACCTTTTCCAGTTTCTAAAGGGAAATGCTTGAGAGACAGAAAAAAACACAGGAGTTGACTAGAAGAATCAGGATTAGCATGGACTTGAACCGGAGTCTGGGGTTGGGAGACGGAGATGAACAAAAATGAATAAACATGAGACTAGAAAGATTTCACCTTTATGAAATATGGTCTTACAAGAAAAAGAGGCTGAGAAAGATTGTTTTTTTGTTGACTTTGTTAAACTTGTGGGGAGACTGACAGGCATACACTCCACTTCTTGTCTTGTTGATTTGAGACAGTTGTTCCTATCAGGAGGGTTAAGCTTCATTATTTGAAAATATACATAGTTTTGTGTGTTTGCTTTAAGTTAATAGGCTATGGGGGTGTTCTTAGGGCATTTTTGAGTGTTTTCATTGAAACAAAACGTCCTGTAAAATGTAACATAGGATCAAATGGAGATGACAAACAACTGTAAAGAATAAACCTGGCAAACTTTAGTGGGTGCATGTAACACAAAAAACGTAAAATAGACATTTTAAAAAGCTGTCATATGTAATAGGTGGAAATAAAAAATTCTTATCATAATGGCTACATTAAACATATTATTTCAGAATGTGAATGACCGCAATGATAAACAAAAATTAAGAAACGTAGAGTGCAAACAGTAATGCTAAAAGAGGCACATTTGGAAAGAAGTGAGCCTGTGAATTTGATAAAGAAAGGCTTTCAGGATGGATGTTCAGCAGAATATCAGTGACAAAGGAAAAAGAGGAGTAGTTAGACTAATTGTTAGAGGAGCTCCAATACTCATAGAAGAGAAGAAAATGATAGTAATAGTAGATTTGTGGTAAGAGGCTACTGGCAAGGGGGGAGGATTACACTGTCATGTATTTATATTCCATTTAAAACTACTATTATAGAGCTTAAGAAACTTTTGGAAGAAATAATTAGCTTTAAGCAGGGAGTATTACTTTCAGGTGGGGACTGTAAATTGATTTGAAACAGTGAGGATGTATCTTGGGACCTAGCAGGGAAAATGTAAAAAAAAAAAAAAGGAGAGTAGATTTATGAAAATATTTGGAATAGAAGACATGAATTCAGTTGTAGGAACTCTGAGAGAGTTTACATATTATTCCCCCAAGGTACATAAACTGGCTACTCTAGACAGCAATTATGTTTAACAGGAGCAAATTGTATTTCATAGGAACATGCACATTTAATTGAAAGCTTTGACACACATCCAATAACTATTTCAGATCATACTCCAATAACAACTAAGGTAAATATGCAAGGCAATGAAGTACAAATGAGACACTGGCACTTCCTAGCTACCGTTTAAAAAGAGAGGAATTTCAGGAATTGGCACTGGAAATTATTCAGAAGTTATTAGGGAAGACAAAAATGACATTAGAAGTTCTAGCTAGTGAGTGATAAAAAAGTAGTTCAAAAATAGAGTAGAAATAAAAGAGAAAGAGAGATGGTTATTTAGGGGGGTCTGACAAAGGTTAAAGTATTGTAGAATAAGGGGAATCTCACAGAACAAGAAGAGGCACAACTGCAGACTATTAAAGAGACAATAAGAGAGTATCTGGTTAATATGCATGAGTGTAGAAACATTGCTGTTAGGCAACTGTTTTAGTGATAACTCGAGCACAAAAACGTTTAGCACAGTGTTGTAAGCAAAAGAAAGTTGAAATCATTGTTGCCAAAATTAGGGAACCTTGGATGGCGCAGTAGTGCAGTGGTAAATTTGTCGCCTCACAGGAAGAGGTTCTCCAGTTTGATTCTCGGCTGGAGTGCCTTCTGTGTGGAGTCTGCATGTTCTCCCTGTGTTCATGTGGGTTTTCTCTGGGTGCTCCGCTTTCCTCCCACATTTCAAAGACCTGCATCTGGAGTGTTTCTCCCCGGGCCTCCACTGAAAATTGGCTCATTCCAAGTCGGACTTTCCCGGTAAACATATGTAAAATAAATAAATATAACAAGAAAAATAACCAGAGACCATGTAAAGGTATTAGTGATATTGATTATGGGAATCGAGAAAAAACGCCATTGAAAATATTTATCTAAGACTTAAGCATGCCAAAGTTAGAGGTGGATGAGGCTCAACAGTTCACAGTTAACATGGGAGGAAATGAAATAAAAATAGTGGTGTATATTCATTCTGCAGAAAAGTCTCTAGAAATATATGGTATTCCTATGGAAGTTTGGAGGGAAAAAATTATAATGATCTGGACGATTTTGTTTAATAATATTTTAAAAGGACGGAAAGCACCAGCAACCTAGAAGAAGCTGTAGTGGCTGTAATATATAAAGGCAGAAAAGACCCATCAGTCAGCTTCATATAGGCCCATTTCAGTTTTAAATCATGATTATGTTTATAATAGTTAAAAAAATGGCAAAGGTGTTTCTAAAATTGATAGATATGAATCAGTGTGGTTTTGTGGCGAGGAGGCAAACATTTGATAACATTAATAGACCAATGGTGATCCAGAAGGAAGCAAAATGTAAGAAAATACCACTGTTGTTCATGGGTTCTGATGCAGACAAAGCATGTGATGGAGAAAGCTGGGATTTTATTAGTAGGGGAATGTAAGCATTTGCATCCCCTGATAAAATAATAAGGTTAATTAGAAGAATATATGAGGGATTGGAGGCAAAAATTTAAGTGGAAAGGTTCCTCTTTGATAAATTGTGTCTGAACAGAGGAACCAGGCAGGGTGTCCTCTTTCCCCTTTGCTGTTTGTGTTATATTTAGAGCCATTAGCAAATAAAATAAAGGGGTTCCTATTAGATCGTTGAAGACGCATAATTTCGAATGTGTCTTCGCCGAACGTAAAATAACGAAAACTGAAAACAGCAAAGGGGCATATGAGCGATTTCTTTCCCTGGGAAAGAAATTGTTTGCCCACCTCCTGTAGTTTGCTGTTTTGTAAACTGTAGTGCGATCTCAGAGTTTGTATATTTAGTTGGGGGGGGTGTGGGGGGCACATCCCCCCCACTTTGTTTTGTGTGTAGTGATATATATATATATATATATATATATATATTTTTTTTTTGGACAAGCGATTTCTTTCCCAGGTAAAGAAGTCACTCATATGTAGTTTAGCTGTTTTCAGTTTTCATTTTTATGGGTTTGATGAAGATGCATTCAGAGTAATGCATCTTCGATGTTGCGATATAGACCCAAAATAAAGGACTCAGAAGTTCAAGGATATAATGGGTATGATAATCAAGAAAAGTTGGCTTTATTAGCAGATGATAATATTTTTTACTCAATAAAACCAGAAAAGGACATCTCAGTGTTGTAGAACATTCTGATACAGTTTCAAGTCTTTTTGGGATATAAAATTAATGAACACAAAACAAAAGCTATGGGTATAAATTGTGTACCCACACATGAATTGTTTAGCAATACTCATATTTATGGGGTCGCAATAGAATGAAGTATTTGGGAGTATGGGTTAAAAATTATTCTGTTATTACAGCTCAGGATATGTTGTAAGAGACTAAACAAAAGATAATACAAAAAATGACAAACCGGAAGCTGTTTTTTATGGATATAGATAATAGGATAGTAGCAGTGGAAATGTTTTTAGTCGTATTAGTTTTATATTCAAGTTAGGCATATTTTGTCAACCAAAGAAGTTGTGGCCTGTAATTAATAAAGAGTTGAAGGATTTTATCTGGTGGGGATGAATGAACGGGTCAAGCTGAAGGAATAATTTAGAGCTACACAGTTAAGGCTCATATACATAACACAAGTAGAAAGCTATAATTTAATGTGGAAAGGGATAATGATGAAGCAGGGGTGAAATTCAAGAAATAAGGAGAGGGTGGGATTTTAGCTGCAGATCCTTAATGAGAATAACAGCCATATACATAAAGTAGCAGAAAATATTCTAAGAACTAAGCCAACACAAGAATAGAGAAAGGAGATTATGTCAGTAGGGAGGACTGCAATTACAGGTATTGAGAATGGGCAAGATTAGGTTGGAGTTCAATGGAGAAACTAACAAAGGAACCAAGGTATTGGGAGCAAATAACTATAGATGGAAAGGTAATGGAATGGGATGAGACCAAGAGGACATTTGGACTGCAAGCTAGAGACTGCCTTTCCTATCAGGGTTTGATATTAGAGTATAGGCAAAGAGAAAGGGATACAGGAATCCTAATTAAAAGACCAGCTCTGGTAGAGTTTTTGGCAAATCTAGAACAGAAGCTGCTATTAAAAAAGAGATAGTAGAGTATATGAAATATTGCACAGTAACTATAGATATCAAGATATCAGAGGAGGTTAGAAAGAATTGGAAAGAAAGTCCGGATAAGCAGTTTACAAGGAAAGAATGAGAAGACATGTTTATGTCTCCCAAATCTGCAGAAAAGTCCAGAAGATGTAGGATTTTTGCTTGAAAGTGTTTGCATAGGTATCTCAATACCCTAAGCTGATTCCAACGAATGCTTCCTCAGGTAGATGGCAAATGTTGGAGATGTGATGGGAAAAAAGAGGTAAGTGGAACATATGTTTTAGGAGTGTAATAAGTTGGCAGACTTTAAAAATTCCATACAGAGATCTCTGTCACAAATACTGGGTGAGCAAATAGGTGTAACTAAGGGGATTATTTGTTTTGAGCTGGGCTACAGAATTTCAATTGCCTAGACATAGTATGGTCTTGTTAAGTTTAATTCCAGTGGCTGCCAAAAAAGCAGTTACTAGAAAATGATAATCAAAGTCTAAACCACCTGTATTTGAAGTAGTATTGTAACAGATAAAAGAACTGGAAGTGAGAGCTTTAGAAAAGAATAGGAGCAAATTACTCAGAAAAAAAGAAATTGAAGAAACAATGCATGCTGAATAATATTTTGGAGTACTGAGGTTTAAGGGAAGGCAGGAATTGAGCAATTTATGTAATGCTGGATTGGTGATAATTGCATAAAGGAATATATGTGATATATTATGTTTGCAACTGTGAACATGTTAACATGGTTTGTGTTCCTTTATCTAAATGTATGTTTGCCTATATCTTACATAATAATTAAATACAAGTGTTAAAAAATGATCGACATTATTTTCAGTGGGAGTATTACAGGATAATGCTTTCTGCATGACTCGGGCTGGGAGACGGATATGTTCAGATATGCTTGGTATTTACACCTCTCACCAATAAAAATGACCAGACTGAACAAGAGTTTATTTTCAGTGAGCATGAGGCAGTTCTTACACTGCCTTCGGACACAAGTGCTACAAGGCTGGCAATAGAAGGATTACAGTTCTGATGTCTTTGCATGACTTCCAGTGTGGGAGTCGTAAGGGAGGGAAGTTACCGGATCTTACTGGTCATTCAGAGCACTATGTGCAGACTAGAGCAGGTAGCAACAGATTTGTGCAAGTTAGCACAATAAAGTTTGGCTAAAAGCCCAATAGTAAAAAAAAAAAAGAAAAAGCGATGACCAGCAGACAGTGGTGTACTAATAGAATATCTCTCTCTTTATTATGCCAAAAGGCACAAAAAAAGGCAGAAAGCGTACAGTTCACAATCCAAACCAGTTTCAGCTATATATTTGAGCCGAAACCGGTTTGGATTGTGGACTGTAGGCTTTCTGCCTTTTTATGTGCCTTTTGGCATAATAAAGAGAGATATACTCTATTAGTACACCACCGTCTGCTGATCATCGTTTTTTCTATTTTGCATTTTGAGACCTGGCAGTTGCCTTACGTGCAGGGACTGTGTTTGCTGTTAAAAGCCCAATAGTGCCGTCCTCCTACTAAATGAAGTAAGATGTATATTTATTTATCTGCATTTGGTTACCAGGATGATCCACTGGGCCATAGGGAGCCTATTTTCAGTGGAGGCCCCGGGAGAAAAGCTCCACAATATAATATGCACAATACATTAACTACAATAGATCAACATGATCAGTACTTACAGTGCAGGAGTCGCAGTTGAGTACCATACGATATGAATGACAACTGAATGAGCAAGATGAACATTTGAGTACAGTATTAGATTACAATATCAAGGGTAATGTGGTTTACAAGCCACATGAACACGTAGCAGCAAAGCACTTATACCAACACGAAAATGCAAGTCCACTGTTTGGCACAATAAAGGTTGTCCTCCAATTTATGATTTTATTATGCCGACAGGGCTATATGAACTTCAACAATGGTATTTTAACAATGGTTTTTTAATGTGAGATATATATATATATTTATATACATAAATTGATTTGGATTGGATTAACAACATAATTGATTTGAATTTTATTAACTGAATCATTGAATTCTTTGGGAGCATATTTAAAGAATGTGATATGCTTGTATTTTTAGATTCTGATGAAGTCTCGCGATACGAGACAAAAGCGCGCTCAATCTGTGTGTTTTATGTGGAAATAAAGAGCTTTGGTTCTACTTTGTAAGAGTTCGCCTTTCTATAGTACTGTGGTATTGAAGGACAACCTTTATTGTGCCAAACAGTGGACTTGCATTTTCGTGTTGGTATAGGTAATGTGGTTTACACAGTTAGAATATCACAGGTTAGGATATAACAAGTTAGGATAATTGATGTTATGATTTACTGTTACAGTGACTTAAGTTACTCGTGTAAGTAGCGTAGGTTCTAGCAACATAGTCTGAATAATTAACACTTATGAAGTCTTAGGCTTAAATATAGGTGAACAAATATAACAGATAGCAGCAGCACTGCAGTTAAATAAGTGATTTGAGATAGAAAGAGTGATAACAGAGTAGTAATTAATAAAGGTGTAGGGTAGTAGCAGAAGAGGGAGCTAGGTTTTGGGAAGTGCAGTTTTAGCACATGCGCACTGCCATAGAGAGGAAAGTTGTTCTGTCAGGGATTTCTTAAAGAGAGCTCCATTGCTGGTAGTCCTGCTTGATGGTGGAAGGGGGTTCCATAGTTTTGCAGTAGTAAAGGAGTAGAGCATCTTACCAGCTGAAAGGTTTGTTTTTTTCTGCATTCAGGAGCAGTTGGTTTCCAGATCGAAAAGGTCCATTTTGATGCTACTGATTAAGTAGAGAAGTAAGGGCAGGGTAGTTTGATGTTTTGAATATGAATTTATGTGCAGCGGTCAATTGTAAGTATGCAAGAAAATGTGGGAATTCTAGCCAATTTAGTAGGTGTAATGAGGAACAATGGTAAGATGAATATTTTGCATTGGTTACAAATTTAGCAATTTTATTGTAACACAAATTATGTTTGGATTTCAGAGAGGACTGGATATTCATAAGAAGAGGGGCACTGTTCAGCAAAGATGGTAACAGAAAGGAAGAGGGTGAGGATAGTTTTGTGGAGGGGTGAGGAAGTGTTTGTGTCTATAGAGGATGTCCAATTTTTTGATGTGTTTTTTTTTATATTGCTGTGAATATGCAGGTGGAATGTAAGGTTTTCATTTATGATGACACCTAGTAGTTTTGTATTTGGTACAACCTCAGTGATAGTGTTATTTTCAGAATGAATAGTGACTTCATCCTTGTTTAGAGAAGTGTTTTTTTTTGTAGGGGTAAATAGCGCAAGTTTAGTTTTCTTAAGGTTTAGGGTGAGATGATTATTGGTCAATACATGTTTAGGTAGTAGTGAGGGCACTTGGGTGAGTTGCTGTAGTTCACATGTGGAATTAGAAGAGCAGATGATTGAGTCATCTGCATATTAGATAACCGTACCTTGACTAACAGTGGTGTGGAAGTTGTTGATAAAAATACTGAACAGAAGGGGCCCTAGTATGGATCCTTGGGGAACACCTGTGGTTGTGTTAAGGAATGGCGAGAATGAATGTTGCTACATGGTTGATTGTTGCCTATTTGTGAGGTAGTTTGAGAACCAGTTTAGGGATGGAGGTGAGATGCCAAAGTTAGAGAGTTTATTGGGAAGTAGAGAGTGGAAGACCATATCAAAGGCCTTAGAAAGGTCAAGAAAGAGTGAAGAAACAATTTTTCCAGCATTTTGGATCCGATTAACAGTGACCATGAAGGGTATAAGAACTGTAGTAATACTTTGACCTGGCCTATAATCATATTGAGTGGTAGAAAAGATTTGGTTGTGAAGCACATAATTATGAAGTTGAGTATGAATGATTTTTCCAAGTTCTTAGCGATGAGTGAGAGGATAGCAGTAGGTTGAAAGTTAGAAATATCTGTGTTGTTGCCACCTTTATGAAGAGGGAGAATATATGCTTTTTTACAGATTGTAAGTATGTACGACTCCTGAATGGATCTGTTAAAAATTATGCTGATGGAATAAGCAATAGAGTTAGCTGATTTTGTAGGAACTCTGGAGATAGGTTGCCAGGGCATTGGTGCGAGGTTTCAGTTTAAGGAGCAGTTTTTTTTTTATAGTGGGGGTAGGTGTAGGTGAAAGAGAAAAGCTGGGTAGAGGGGAAGTAGAGGTGTTTTGTGTGGATGGATTTGAAGGAGCTAAGTTGGTTTGTGAAGAGGTGGCCACTGAGATTAACTATGGTATTGATGAAATATGAATTGAATAATTAGGCTGTTTCAGTGGGTGCTTTGTCTGGATTTGGACAAGGATTATTATTTGAGCCTGGGTTTAGTAAAGATGGTGCTCCAGAATTTTTTGGGTTTTTTCTTATGGTGACTTTGTAGACTAAGGTAGTGTTCTTTTTTATTTTTAATAACTCGATCCTTTACTTGATTATGGAGTTGTTTATAGTGTATGAGGTCAGAGGGATTTTTGTTTTTTTTTTGCCCTAATTTCCATGCTTTGTCCCTAATGGTCATGTGTTGCTTAGTGGGTCTAGTAAGACAACTGGCATGATTAGTATTTGCTCTCTTTTGTCGGCGTGTTACTAGATTGTTCAGGTTCTTGAGAAATGCTGAGATGAAGAAATTGACTGCCTCATCAAGGGGAAAAAGATCTAGTGCATCCCAATTGATATTTTGTAAAGTTTCATTAAGGGTGGTTGGACAGAAGTGGGATAAGTCTCTAGTTTGTTAATATTGGTGTTTACTTAGCTTTGGGGTAGTTTTAGATAGTATAGAGGCAGGCAGGTGGTCACTAATACTGTTGGGAAGTGTCCCTGTGAAGGAAATTTTATTTGGGATGGAGACCATAATCCCAATCAAGATCAAGCCAGTGTCATTGTTTTTGGGTCTAGTTATATTGGTAATTAGCTGCGTGAAATTATATAGGTTGATACTGGAGGAAAGATAGTGGAGGGAGTTATCTAGCCAGTTAATATTTACATTGCTCAGGCTGATGGTTTAATTTTTTTATATTATTTGTTGTCCAAGCAAGGATTTCTTCTAATATGGGAATGTTATTGTCTGGAAGGATATGTAGGACTGCAGTGCAGAGGCTTTTGCAGTTATTCATTTTTAGGAATTATATTAATATTTTGACTGTGGAAAAATGTGGGATAGACTTAGTATCTGGAACTATAGTTCATACGTTCATAGGTGTGTACTAGGCTAATGGCCCTGGAGCTTTTACCAGCCTATCCTGTAGGATTACCCTGGCGTCTTGCCACGTGACCTTAGTTCATAGTGCCTCTGTCGAGTAGAGCCACTGGAGTGATCTGCGGGGTGAATTTTCTATTTCCCATCCACTCATCAAGATTCCTCTTGAAGAGGGCCAGTGAGGCACTCCACTTGACATGTATGGGAAGTCTGTTCCATAGCATGGGCAGTCTCTGGATTATGAACCTGTCCCTCCACCTTGTTCTCTTGATTGTGGTAATGAGGTTGAGGTCTCTGGAGCATGTAGTGTGGAGAGATTAAGATTTCTTTAGAAGTAGCATTTCTAACAGAGCTGGGTCAGACATGGCTTTGTAAGTCAAACAGAGATTGCCTCTAAGTAGGCGATATGAAACAGAGAATAGTTGGAGTTTTTCCGAGTCTGTCCATATAGGACAAGTGTTTAAAGCCTAGGATCCTCTTTGTGAGGTACTTTTGTGGCCTTTCCAGTTGTCGCAGGTGTCTAGTGAGGTATATACCAAATGGGGCATTGTATTTGACTGGCCTAATGATGGAAGAGTAGAGGGAGACAATGGCCTCTTTCTTCCTGGATGCAAAACCCTTAGTAATGAGATGTGCCACATAGAAGGACTTTCTGACCACAGTAACAATGTGGTGGTCAAAAGAGAGGTTGCTGTCAACCTGTGTTCACAGATCTCTTACGGTGCCTTCAGTGGACTACCATTGATGTGGTAATTCATGGGAACCATGTTTTTCCCAAAGGGGATGACGACACATTTTTTGGCATTGAGCTTAAGGCCATGGTTCTGACACCAGTCATTGGTCTCAGTGAGGCCTTTCTGTAGGATGTCAGCATCACTTGGGGAGTTATTTATGGCTCCCAACTTGCAATTGTCTGCGAACATTGTCAGACAGAGTCCATTCATGTTGGCCTGGACTTCGGAGAAGTAGATACCAAACAGGAGATGACCCAGGATGGAACCCTGTGGGACTGCACTCGTGACTGGTCTGACTTGGAGTCAGCTATCCTCACACTGTGGGTTCTATCTGTGAGCCAGTTTGCAACCCACCTAGTGATATAGGGGTTGATGCCTAGCTTAGTGAGTTTTTCTATGATTCCTGAGTGGGGAATGGTATCAAAGTCCTTGGCCAGATCAAGGTAGGCTGTATGAACCACCTTGCCTTCATTCACAGCTCTGGTGACTGACTCAAAGAAGTCAACCTGGTTGAGCAGGCATGATCTACCCTTCACAAAACCAATCTGTATGGGATCCAGAGTTTGGAGATTCCCTATATCCTTGTTTATTAGGTCCATGATGATGCAGTTCCATAGCTTTGCATATCAGACTTGTCAGGCTAATGGGGCGATAGTTCCTAGGATCTGCAGTCACTCCTCCTTTGGGGAGAGGAATGACTGTATCAGTGTGCCATTCAGTAGAGACAAAACCTGAGATTAGGCTGTGATTAAACAGGGCACACAGGTGAGGTGCCAATCCAGTCTGTAGTTCATGTAGAACACAGCCAGGGATATTGTCAGGTCCCATAGAAGCTGTACTCTTGGCCTTGGACAGTGCTGTTTTAACCTGTGCAGCAGTAATACCGGGTACCTGGCAATCTACTGGTATTGTGATTGGTCCTTTAGGGGGGGAGAGGGGTAAAGTTGGCACTGAATCTGTTGGCCATTATATTGGCAATATCTGTTGACTCGTATAGGACGTGCCATTGTGCAACAGCTACAAGCAAATCTGGGTATTGCCGTGGAGATTTTTTACATACGTATAGAAGGCCTTTGGGTTTATCAGTGCGACACATCCACCTTTTTTATGGTGTCTATCTGATCTCAAGCATAGCCTGGGCGTATGAATTTGGTATCTTTTATGTAGGGTTTTAACCATGTCTCAGTAGTGGCTATAACATCTGGTTTGTTGTGAGCTACCCAGGCATGCAGTTCTGGGATTTTGTTTTTGATACTTTGAAGGTTAAGGGTTGTGAAGTTTCGTGATTTATAGAAATTGGGGGGGGGGTTGAGAGTGGAGGAGATGGGACCTGGGTTTGATGTATGTCTCCACACTTGGGTAGATTAGAATATGTATGTGGGAGAATAATGAGTTGCTGTTTCTTTTTTGTTTTGTATTGATAATTTATGTAGAGTATGTATTGTTGTTGTCTTGTAGGGGAAGGATTTTTACTTTGGCGTATAAAGTTATGTCTTTTGTAAATAGGCAAGAGGGTGCTTCAGAGAAGCTGGTAACAGAATGTGTCTGTCTAAAGGTTATTGATGCAGGTTTGTCGTATATATAAGATATTTGGAATGATGTTAAGTGTAGTAGGAGGTAGAAGGATAGAGAGTGAGTGAGGAGTATTGTATTAGAGATAAATGTCATAATAGAAAGGGGAGGGTGTTTGAGTTAAGTAATTTAATATTGTCAGTGTTAACATATAAAAAGTGTTTGTGGTATTATGTTACTTCAGTCCTAAAGAAGGGAAATTGGACTTGTGCACACCGCATATTATTCAGCTACAACTTGGGCAATTATGCACTCTGCACAGATGAGCACATTATAAACAAAGCAAAAAAAAAAAAGTAAAATACCCCACAAGACGTTGCTATAAATTCAAGCCTGTAGTGCTCAACCAGCTAAAAATAGCAGCAATTAAATTACTGTCACTAGAATAAACATTGATCTATCGCCAAGATGCCTCCCACACCACACCAGAAGAGGTTGTTACCAAGATAAGTTTTAAACGCTAATTAAGTGAAATAGCACAGGTAAATCAAGATTTCTTGACAGAAATCACTGTTGCAGTATTCATAATAAATGTGTTATCAACACTGATGTCTGGCCAGGGTACCAGATCTTTACCTTCCCAGTATCGTACATGCATGTGACCTCAACTCGTAAGTGGAGGGGTAGACAGGCAGACATATGAACATAATTCCCTGACTGTCATGCCACCAGTCCAAACACAGGTAACGTGTCTGTTGTCATTTGGTTGTTGGTACCATTGCTTTGAGAGAACAGGGAAGTACTCTGGGAACCTTCCTTTGCTTTTCTGAAGTGTTCTTGCTTACTAGTATTAGATGTTAGCTAGGAGGGTAAGTGCAAGTGTGGTAGGCAAATTCCATTCAAAGACTTGCATCCCCAGTGTCTTTTCTGCTTAGATGTAGAACACAACTACAAAGTCTGTTCCATCTGCCAGTAATTTATTCCTAAGATGTTGTGATCCTATTTGTCCTTACTCAATACCATTCTGCAGACTCATTGTCTTAAAACATGTGGCCCTCTCAAAAATGGTAGAATCTGCTTCCCCAGACATACTGTTACTGCTTAAGGAGAAGCTTAAAAGACCTATGCAAAAAAAAAAAAAAAAAAAAAAAAAACATTTGACTCTTTCTGACTCCAGCATACACAGTGAGGTTTCAGGACCCACAGTACATCTGATTCCATCTCAGATGCCCTCTACCAAGACCATGTCTGAGGCCAGTATGACTTTGGAGGCTCTTACAACTGAGCAACCTACAGATAAAGCTAAACCACAAATCATCATCTCAGAGGGTCCAGAAGGAATTTCCCAGATACTAGTTAGGGAGGAAATCCCAGGTGAACTTATTCAGGTAAGTCTGATATCTGAACCATTATGCTTTGTTCAAGAAGACATTACACCGATGTAGAAAACCAAAACAATCAGTATGTAACTTCTCCCCTTCTCCTCCTCCTCCTAGGGAGAAGGAATGGACAGACTTTTCTCAAAGCCTGTACAAGGTCATTATGATCCTGAAGCCACCATTCTTTCTTCTCATCTGAAATCTACTCCCCTGAACAAGTTTATTTGGAAGATGAAGATTACCTTTCATGTGACTCACCTGTGGGAAGAAGCTTCCTTTGGTGAGACAATACTAAACATGATGCATCATTTTGAGTGGGAGTCTAGACAAGTTACAGAGATTCAAAAAAGATAGTACAGCCTCTTGGAAATTAGCAACCCCCTCCCCAGTTCTCCTGCACTGGAGGCCTTTTTGGATTCTTTTCAGTCCATCTCGGCTGCCCTTGAATCACAGCCTTCTGTCCCTACAAGACATAAAGATTATTTTATAAAGTCTTAAATTCTTGTTTAATAATCATTTTCCAGATCCCCCCCCCGATGTATCTCTTTATTCTGATAAACCTTCCAATCTGCTGCATAATGCCAGTGTCCTCCCTTCAGACAACTTTCAAAATGCATTCCATACATAAACTGCTTCCATTCATTCTACCTCAGATCTTTCTAGTATAGTTAGATATAAGATATGTCTGTTTCCATATTGCAGTTGACCCCACTTGCAGGAGATTCCTCAAGTTGTGTGCTAGGTCATCTCAGATTCAGTTTACTGCTTTGCCTTTTGGGCTTGCCACAGTCCCAAGAGTTTTCACAAAGTGTCTGGCACTAGTAATCACTTTCTGTCAAACACAGGGAATCCAGATTTTTTTCTATTTAGACAACTTGTTAATACTTGTCTTCTCTCCTCAGATACTCTAGCAACACCTCCAACTAACCCTCAGCATCCTCTCACAGTTGGGGTTCACTATCAGCTGCAAGAAGTCCTCCATGGAGCCAGCTCAGAAGTTAATTTTCCTGGTTTGCAGACTGGACACCATAAAGATGCAAGCCTACCTGCCTCAGGAAAAAGGGCAAAGCCTTGCAGATTACTTTCACAACCAGGCCTCTGTCAGCCAGTGCTCTGCAAGAGAAATACTGAGGGCCTTAGTATTCATGGCAGTGACAATTCCAGACTAGACATGTATACAAGAGCTCACACAGATATTTTGTTATGGAAGGTACCTGTAGACAAACTGCATATTAGAAAAATCCAGTGGTACCTGAAAACGGTTTGTTACCAGCAGTCTTATTTACCAGACACAGCAGTCTTGCAATAACTTGTCTCAGGAAAGAGTTCTTATGGTAGAGTCACTGGGTGGTGCTCAACCCAGGACTTCCCTTCACCTCACCACTTCCAGTTCAGGAAATGCACACAGGTGCCTTGGATGAGATATGTGGAGCCTGGACAGGCTCACTCCAGGTCCAGGGCAGATGATAACTAAAACTACCAAACAAACATGAAGGAGATGAGGGCCCTCATCCAAGATCTTCAAATATTTTACCATGTCTGGAGGCCAGGTCCCTTAGGAGTGTTCACAGACAACACCACAGTCATACAGTAAATAAACAAACAAGGAGAAATCAGGTCTTAAAAACTGTGCAGATTAGCACTGGGAGATTGCCATCCAGAAAAACATGTCTTTAGTAGCCACATACATTCCGTTACAGGACAGTATGTTGGCAGATGCACTAAGCAGGAACTTGGAGGATCCTCACAAATAGACCCTCAACAGAGAGGTCCTCCTGGACATACGCCACCCCTGAGGGACACATCAGATATACCTATTTGCTTCAGAGACCAACATACAGCTCCTTCTGTTTTGCTCCATGGACCCTTGTCCCTCAGTCTGTAGGACAGATGCTTTCAGCTTTCAATGGACAGGGAGATTCCATTACACCTTTCCTCCTCTACCTCTCTTTCCAAGAATACTTTTAAAGGCTCAAACAGAAAAGCCAAAATTCGTGCTAGTCATCCCTTTTTGGCCAAGCCAGCACTGGTTTCCTCTTCACTCTAACCTCACCAGGAGCAGCTACCACAAACTGCCACGACAAGCAAATTTCATCCCATAGCAAAAGGAGTCACTACTGCACCCCAGCCTGTCATCCATGAACCTAACACTGTGCATGACAGGGTTCTAATTTTTTGCAGGTACCCTCTTTCAGAGGATGTATAGTTAGATGTAAAGTTATAGTGCAAATGCTGTGGTTTGATTTTGCTATTTTTTGATCAAGCAGTCAAGGTTATATATCTTTTAGCAATTGAGATACGCTAGTTGTTCTAAACAACACACTATCATAGCTTTAATGTCCTATGTTTTTAAACTAGCATTTTACAGCTGTTACTCTATTAGCTGCAACAAGTGAACAATATTGAATGGAATGTACATGTGAAAGTATTTGTTAGCCAAACTGTTTTAAGTACTGTAACCATCTGCTTTTATAGTGCTTTAATTGATGTTTTTGAATTGATAAAGTGCTCACTATATTTGTCCAAATCTGCTCCCATATCTTTCCTTTTTACTTCCTAGGAACTGTATCAGTGTTATTTCTCCCTACCCAGGTAGTCCCCTTGAAAGACTCACAACATTAAGGAACTGCTGTTTGTGGCAATTTGAAATTTCAAGCAGTCTAAATCTGCTTTGCTAAATAAACCCTAAACGGAGACAAGGTTAACATTTTTTTGCTGTATATTATCCCATAAATCTGTGGGAATAGATGTTTTAATGCTCCGCTTGGGTGTCTCAGCACTAGCAACATTTCAGTAGGCTACCCACTTGTAGTGTCAGTAAGTGTAGTTCTAGGCCAAATTAAAACAGAAATAAGGAAATTGAAGGGGATCTGTGGCATACTTACACCCACTTACTTTCTCACTCTCCTGTTCAGACCACTTCACACAGATTGGCTCTTCACTCTCTGGGGTTTAAACACCGCTCCGTATACTATGCTCATTATGCGCCCCTCCCTGCCCCCAAATTCCACCCACCCCCAGTACAGCTACATTTATTCTGAAGCTTAAAACCACTCTCACATCCATCAACCAAGTACACCACACCCTGTAATTTACTCTCCCCATACTACCACACCCACCAATCTACCACACCTCTAGAGCCAAAACACTCATGCTAATAGTGAAGATGTCTCTACTCCTTACCTGTACACTTTTTGCCTATATTACTTCATACCAAAACCCCACAGTAATAATTCACCGCTACTTTCACTGCACACTTTCATCAACTCCCATCAAACACTCACTCTATAACTTCACTGCCGCTCCTACAAAAAACCTCCTCACAGTTCACCTACCCAACTACCTTACTTCCACCACACTCAAACACAAAATATCCCTAAAATGCGACCAGTGTTTTACTGCATATATAAAACATATTCTTAACACTCTCTCTAAACTAGCCCTCAGTGGGGACATCCACTCCAACCCTGGTCTCACCATTAATACCCTCACCCAACAAACTCCCCCCTCTCTCAAATCACAGCCAACAAAAAGCCAGTTGACCTCCTCTTTATGTGTCTAAACATCAGAAGCATTTATAACAAAACCCAAGACCTCCACGCCAATATAAACCTGTAGTCCTCAGACATTCTCATCCTAACAGAAACCTGGCTCAAACCTCACATCAAAAGTGAGAAAATACTCCCACCTGGATATCACATCCTCCGCCAAGACAGACTATTCAGGAAAGGAGGTGGTGTAGCCCTGTGTTCAAAGACCACCTCAATATACAAAATCTTAACAAATCAGCTCCCAAGTTTAGCAAGGAAGAAATCCTTTATGCCACTCTCAAAATTAACCCAAAGAAAGCAATCAACATCATAGGGTGCTATTTCTCACCAGGGCAAAATATACCTCCCCTAGAAAATCTCCTAAGCTGGGCCAACATCTCCCCACCCCAAGAAACTATAATCCTCAGTGAATTTAACATTAATTGGCTATCCTGTAATACTAACCACCCAGCCCTCCACCTAAATCTCCATGGGTTCTCACAATTAATACAGTCCCCCACTCGGATCAATAAACATCCTAATAATCACACCACTCTTGACTGGATCCTAGTCAATAAAGATCCTCACACTTAGCTAGCAGGCTATCTACCTGACTGGCTCAGTGGCCATTCCTCAACCTTCCTACTAAGGTATCACATAAACAATACCAAGTCTATTACCCACAGGCAAATACGAAACAAAGCTAACTTCAACTCCCACTCCTTTACCTCCTCCCTCCAAAAAATGAACTAGTCACCACTAAAATACCTCAACATAGATGAAGCTGTCCATTTCTTTAACAGCACCTTCCTCAACATCCTCAACACCTATGCCTCCCCTAAGAAACATCAAAGTCAGAACTAAAAGCTCCCCCTAGCTACAAAAAAACACCAGGGACCTAATGAAAACCAGCGACAAAGCTTGGGAACACTGGCACCTAACAAAAATACCCTCAAATAGACAATCCTTCCTGAAACTATGTAATAAGATTAAAAAAATAAAATTGACAAAGCACTTTACTATCAGACCTCCCTAAACTCTTCCAACCATAACCCAAGGCAGTTCTGGTCTACAGTTAACTCTATCCTTAACCCAGGCAAAGTAAACACCTCCCCCGCCATCTGTCCCTCCCTCCTCCTGCAGTATAGCTGAATCCTTCAACAAACATTTCACAGGAACCATTCTATCTCTTACCAGACAACATCTCCCTACATCAG
This sequence comes from Protopterus annectens, assembly GCF_019279795.1. NCBI lineage: Eukaryota > Metazoa > Chordata > Ceratodontiformes > Protopteridae > Protopterus > Protopterus annectens. The sequence continues at coordinate 1,481,715,948 of NC_056729.1, forward strand.
CTCCCCCCACGCCAAACACCAGTACAACCCATCCTGCTCCTCTTTCTCATCAGTACCCACCTCTTTTATAAAAATACTTCTAACAAAACTCAAACCCACCAAACTAGCAGCAGACAAATTCCTCGCCGAATATCTAAAAATAGCTGCCGAAGTCATAGCAATATACCTGTTTCCATATTAATCAACTGTTCCATATCAGAATCCCATGTACCATCTTTATGAAAAATATCTCACATCACTCCCCTCCTTAAAGGTGGCCCCTCCACTGACCTCTCCAATTATTGCCCCATCACCATCTTCTCTCCCCTCTCCAAGATACTAGAGAAATGTGTCAACACTCAGGTCTCTAACTACCTCCTAATTAATAATCTCCTCTCTTATACCCAACATGGCTTCAGGCCATATCACAGCACAACCACTGCTCTGGTCTCCTTCACTAACACTATCCTTCAACACAGAAGCAATGACCTCTTCTCCTCTACTGTATTTCTAGATTTATCTAAGGCCTTTGACATTGTATCACACAAACTACTACTTTCTGCTCTCTCCAACCTTTCTTTCTCCAAACCAGCAACCAACTGGTTCCACAGCTACCGCCACGCCTGCCAGCAATCAGTTGTCTGGGAAAACGGCCTCTCCCCTCTTTTTCCAGTTACCCTCGGTGTCCCCAAGGCTCCATCCTCGGCCCCCTTCTATTCTCCCTCTTCACTAGCAACCTGCACACTGCCACCAAACAAGCATCTCTCATACAGTATGCTGACGACTCCACCCTCATCTGCTCTGCCCCCACTTTACCAGAACTCCAACAGATCACACAGGAATCATTTTCATCTGTAGAAAGCTGCCTATCTAACTCCCAGCTCCTACTTAACCCCAATAAGACCAAACTCCTCATCTTCCAACCATCCAAATCTACCCCAAACTCCCCCATTTTAATATATCTGCCAAAGACAATATCTCCACCTCTCCATCAGTTTACACCAAACTGCTCAGTGTGGAGATTGACAACAATCTCAAATTCGACACCCTCATATTTCTTACAGTAAAAAAAGTTCAACAAAAGACTCAGCACCTTATCTAGAAACAACCAATACCTCACCAAGACTGCTAGAATCTCTATTACCAATTCCCAACTAATCACCATACTTTCTAATCTTAGACAATCAGACTTAAACAAACTAGCGACATGCTACAACAAAGCCACACAATTTGCCACTGTTGCTCCCTACCGTAGACACCACTGTGTCTCCCTTAGGGAACTAGAATGGTTCGAGCTCCCACAACTCCTTCACCTAAATCATCTCTCCTTTGCCCATAAAATAGTAAATGAGCCACTCAAAATCCCATCACTTCAAACATTCCTCCAACCCTACCACTCCTCCAGACCCCTACACTCCAGCAACAAAAATCTCCTCCAGATCAACAAAGCCAAAACCTCAGCAGGAGAAGCCATATTTTCCTGTGCCATATCCAAGCTTTGGAGCAACCTTCCCCCAACCATCACTACCCTAACTTCCATCAGTCACTTTAAAACTGAACTTAAATCACACTTAAATATTCACTGGCTCTGTCCTTGCCCAAACCCTGACTAAATACCCCTACCCCTCTGCTCTCTTTGCTCTCACCCCCACTTCGGTCTAACTAACTTAACTACTATATACTAGTTCTCTGCTTAGTTAGTATACTTCAGCCTATTACTACGGTATACTGTGAGCTTTTAGCCTATTAGTACTGTGTAACATTAAGCTGCTTTACTGCTTACATTTATGACAGTTTGTATTGTTTAAAATGTATTGCTCTTGACTATAACTGTAACTGTACCAAATGTTTTCTCCTGTGCTATATGTCATCATCCTTATTACTGATTGTATATTACTCATATAAAAAATCTGTGGAGCTTTTCTCCCCAGGCCTCTGCTGAAAAAGGACCTGTGTCCAGACAGAATTTCTTGGTAAATAAATGTAAATAAATAAGTGTAGTTAAGGTTCTGCAAGAAGCCAGGAGACCCTTCATAGCCAAATGGAAGAGATTTTCCTTTTGGTGCCACAGGAATGGGCAAGACCCCAACAAATAACAGATACCTTCCATACTAAAATATCTCTGTGTGCTCATGTATACAGGTCTAGTCTACTCTTCCATCAAAGCCCACCTGTCAGCTATCTCTGCATGTTTGCCCTTTAATCTTCATTGTATATCTAGACCTGAGGTCAGGTTATTCCTAGCAGAAGTGCTGCATCTTAGACTAACAAGGAAGCCCATAGTCCCTCTTTGGGATCTCAACTTTGTACTAGAAAAAATAACTGTGCCTCCTTTTGAAACAACAATTTCAGCAAACCTCAAATTCTGTACCTGGAAAAATATTGTACTCCTGGCTCTTACATCAGCTAGAAGAGTCTCAGAGCTTCATGTTCTCATGGCCAACTCAACTTTTCTTATTTTTCAAAAGGACAAGGTGATCTTGAGAGCTAACCCTTCATTCATGCCTAAAGTAGTGAATGAACTGTAAGTTAACAGGTCTGTAAATCTCCCTACCTTCTTTCCCAATAAATAGAACGGGGGGGGGGGGGGCGGTGTTGCACACTCCAGATGCTCATAGATAGTTAAGATTGTTTCTGGACAAGACCAAATCCATTAAAAAAACGGATTGTTTCTGGACAAAACCAAATCCATTAGAAAATCTGAGCAACTGTTTGTTTTATGCACTCAAAATATATATCTTCCCTTTACTATAAAGCTAAATAATGAAACGAGCACTGAAACTGGATCTTCCAAAAGAGAAATATCCCAAACAAAACAAGATGCAGGCTGCCTGAAGCTCTCTCTCAAATCACATTTTAATGAAGTCAATAAAACAATTACTGCTGTAGCAACAACACAATAAAAACTTTCTAAAAAATAAAAAATGAAAACTCTCCAGAGTTAAGTGCTTTTGTCATGTCTCAACATCCTCAGAACTGTAAAGGAAGAACTACAACTTGCATTAAAATGAAATCATCTGTTCATAACGCACCCCTTTACAACCACCAGTCATCAGACCTTGTAATTTAAAGGCACTTATAATTTAAAGGCATACAGTACTGACAGCAAAACCCCATTCATAAACTTAAGATGACAGTTAATTCAAAACCCAGTATAGTTACAGTAATAAGCTTGTCAAGCTATTTAAAGCAGTCAAATGCAAGCTGCTCTTGCACACAGCTCACTCACAATCAAAATATTCATAGGTGTGCACTAGGCTAATGGCCCTGTAGCCTTTACAAGCCTAGTCCAAAAAAATTGCCCAGGCAACTTGCCACTCGATGTTATTTCACAGTGCCCCTATCCAGTAGAGCAACTGGAATGATCCCTGGAGTGAATTTTCTGTTACCCATCCACTTGTCAAGATTTCTCTTAGAGGGCCAGCGAGGTGCTCCACTTGACATAAATGGGAAGCTTATTCCAGAGTATGGGTAGTCTTTGAGAAATGAACCTGTCCCTCTACCATGTTCTGTTAATCGTGGTAATGAGGTTGTGATCTCTGGAGAGTATGGCGTGGGAAGGATTTCTTTAGGTGTAGCATTTCAAGTAGGGTTAGGTCTGGCATGGCTTTGTAAGTCAGGCAGAGATCACCTCTAAGTAGACGATAAGAGACTGAGAACAGCTGAAGTTTCTTGAGTCTGTCCATGTAGGACATGTGTTTAAGGCCTAGGATCCTTTTTGTGAGGTACTTTTGTGGCCTCTCCAGCTGTTGTAAGTGTCTGGTCAGGTACATGCCAAATGGGGCATTATATTCAATGATTGGTCTAATGAGGGATGAGTAGAGAGGGATGATGACCTCTTTCTTCCTGGATGCAAAACATTTGCGTATAAGATGCGCCATGTAGAAGGACTTTCTGACCACAGTGGCAATGTAGTGGTCAAAGGTGAGGTGGCTGTCAACCTGGGTGCCCATATCTCTTATGACCCCTTCAGTGTTCAGTGGGCTCCCATCAACATGGTAATTCATAGGAACTGTGTTTTTTCCCAAAGGGGAAGATAATGCATTTTTTGGCGTTAAGCTTCAGGCCATGGTTTCAACACCAGTCATTGGTCTCAGAGAGTCCCTTTTGTAGGATATCCGCATCACTTGGGGAGTTGATAATGACTCCTAGCTTGCAGTCATCAGTGAAGTTGGTCAGTCAGAGTCCTTCTATGTTGGCCTCGACTTCTGAGAAGTAAATGCCAAACAGGAGAGGGCCCAGGACCGAGTCCTGTGGGACTCCACTCATGACTGGTCGACAGTCTGACTTGGAGTGTGCAACTTTCACTCTGTGGGTCCTGTCTGTGAGCCAGTTTGCAATCCATCTCGTGATATAAGGATTGATGCCTAGTTTTGTGAGTTTACGAATGATACCTGAGTGGGGAATGGTAGCAAAGTCCTTGGCCAGGTCGAGGTAGACTTTAGGCACTGCCTTACCCTCATCCACATCCTTGGTGACTGCCTCAAAGAAGTCAACCAGGTTCAGAAGGCAGGATCTCCCCATGACAAAGCCAAACTGTGTGGGTCAAGAGTTTGGAGATTGCCTATGTCTTTGTTAAGCAGGTCCATGATGATGCTCCATAGCTTTGCATACCAAACTCATCAGGCTAATTTGGCGATAGTTCTGTCTGTGGTTGCTCCCCCTTTATGGACTGTAACAGTGTGCCATTCATTAGGGACATAGCCTGAGGTAAGGCTGTGATTGATCAGGGCACACAGATGTGGTGCCAGTTCATTTTGTAGCTCATGTAGGACACAGCCAGGGATATTATCAGGTCCCATGGATGCTGTATTCTTGGTTTTGGACAATGCAGCTTTTACCTGTGCCACAGAAATAGTGAGTACCACACTTTCTTCTGGTATTGTGCTAGGGCCCTTGGGGGGGGAGAGGGGTAAAGTTGGCACTTAATCTGTCAGCCAGTATGTTGGCTATATCTGTTGGCTCGGTATAGGAGGTGCCATTGTGCAATAACGCAGAGCAAATCTGGGTATTGCTTTTGAGGTTTTTGATATAGCTATAAAAGGCTTTGTGGTTGTTTTTTGTGTCAGCCGCAATTCTGCCTTCTTAGCTGGCTTTAGACAATTTGATAAGGGATCCCAGCTTTTTGTTGAGACTGATAAGGGAGGTTTTCCAGTTTTGTGACTTAATTTTTTTCTGCAAAAGTTTCTTCCTTCTGTTGTAGTTTATTGATGGCTGGGGAGCACCAGATTTACTCATATAGTGTATTGGTGTATGATTAAGCAGTCATGTAGCAGGTATTTTCCATTGGCATGGATGCTGAGAAGTTAGCCAACTCTGTTTTTAGGAGCCAAAAGTCGGCTTTAGAGAAGTTTTTCAGGGTAGTCAGCCTAATGGGGGGTGTAAGTGAGATGGAGATTTTCCATGGTGATCAGTTTGTGGTCAGATTTAACCAGGGAGGAATTGACTATAGGTGTGGAGCAATGGTCTCCCATGTTGATGATAACCAGGTCGAGGATGTTACTTACCCTAGTGCGGGTCAGAATGAGCTGGTCCAGGTCATTGGAATTAATAAATTCCAGAAAGTGTTGGGCCTGTACATTGGTACTTGAATAGTTTTCCCAGTTGATGGAAGGGTAGTTGAAGTCACCCAGTATGAGAGTATTAGGTTGGACCTTGATCAATTTCAGGGTACTTAAGAACTTGGAGTGAGAGTCCTGAGACATGTTTGGGGTTCTGTAGCAGGCTTTGACTTGTATCTCCATCTTACCCCAGTGTTAGTTGTACCTGAAGTATCTCAGATGCATTATGCTGGGCTACCAGTCTAGAAGTGTGCGTATCCTTTAAGAATATGGAGACACCACCGCCTTTGGAGCTTCTGGACGTATTTTGGGGCCAAACAGTATGGAATGAGTTGTAGCCTGGGTGTGTTGGGGCGCTTTTTGCATCTTTAACCCAGGTCTCCGTTACAGCTCAGATGTCGACATTCTCCATTTTGAGCAGAGCGTCCAGCGAGTGCATCTTGAGATTTAGACTTCTAGCATTGAGCAGCATGACCCTCAGATTACATTTGTTTGTAGCTGTTATGGTGGAATTTTAGTCTTTGGAACACTGCCTAAAAAAAGGCACTATAGGGGTGGCAAGAGCCTTAGCCAGTACCTGGAATCGCAAGGGTGATAGATGCAGGCCATCTCTGGCAAAACATCAAGGTCTGTCGATCATGTTGTCCCAGGCAGACAGATACTGGATCCCCTTAGAATAACACCAGAAACTTGAAGTCAATGATTTTCTGCTCATACTGTGGTATCATTCTGGGTGATGGTAGAATACTGCTCAGGGCTAGGGTCATACCTCCCTAGGCCACAAAATCTGAGAGTTCCATCACATCTCTTTTCATGTAGTCCAGGAAGATATGTCTCAGGTCATTCACACAGACATGGACAATGACTGAGCCATATTTGTACTTGTTGTGGAGTGACCTGAGTGCATGTATTATCATTCAGTCACTAGTCACTCGCAGCATCTAACTTAAGCTGCCATTTCATTTCCCATTGTAACAATCTGTTTCTCCAATCACCTGAATATGCCCCCAGTTCAGTTTGCTCCAAGATCAGAAAACTAAACTTTTTAAAATACATGCAAGTGCTCGCATATCTAGCCAAGGCACATTTACTGTCATTCTGCCTAATGTTATAGTCATGCTGGTATATACTCTTGTTTAATGCTTTTACCCATGTAGAAAGCACTGCATGAATCACATGTAGCCAAGTAAACCACTCATTCGGACCAGCAGATAAACTTTCCATTTTTGCTTATACCATTAAGTCTTGTCTTCCAATAGATGTCAGGATCAACATTGATAAAACAACACTGCTTTCACCGCCCACATTTCCTACTGGTCGGAAAACCAAAATCAGGTTTAGTAGGCATTTCCAACAATTGTTTGATGTTGTTCTTGTTCCTGAACATAAATAAGAGCAGCTCCTGAAAGTACCTAAAAATTGAGGCATCTTGCTGAAACAAAAAACAGTTCTTCTGTATAATCCCCTGAATATCTCTGAAGTCTAAGGAAAAATGCAATACCATGGTGGTCTGAAAGTCACATTAGTTGTCATGCCTACTAACATCCTTGATACCATATAAATAATGGGGGCGTATTTGTCCTTTCTACCAGCCCACACCTTTTCCTGCATCTCTAAAATAAGAGATGAAGGGTATTCCCTTTCCAAAAACATGGCTTTCAATTGATCAAAGCTCTCCATGCACTTATTATCATCAGATGTCAGTCTTGAGGTACAAATACATTGACTTTTGATTATACCCTTCTGATGAAGAGGGCATCAGCTCGGAAAAGACAAAAATGCATTACAAAAAGTGGGCTTTCTAAAAATCTGTGTGGTCAGTTTCCCTACGGGTTGCTTGATTAGTTCTATGCCCATAAAATTAATGTGGTCTTATCCATATGTCTAGCGAAGTTAAGAAAAGTAGTACGGCTCCTTAAATCTCAAAAAAATCTTTCAAATTCCTCAGTGGAATCCTTCCAAATAATTAACAGATCATACAGGTATCGAAAATACCCCAAACAGTTCACGAAGCCCGGGAGCTTGAACACCTGTTCCAACTTCGACCATAGGAGCACATCATCTGCAAACAGTGGGGGTGCAAGCTGCTCCCATTGCCACTCCAGAATGTTGCTTAAAAAATTCACTGTCAAAGGACAAACAATTATTGCGAAGCACAATGTCCATAAACTCTGTCACAAGTCTCAAGTCCACCTCAGAAAGTGACCATTACTTGGAAACTATGTCCTCAAACCATTGGAGACCCTCCTCCTGGGGGTTGACTGTGTACAAACTACAGATGTAACAGATGACAAAAAAATATTCACAATTTAAATTGATGCTTCTCAACTTGTCTAGTAAGTCCCATGAGTCCCGAACAATGTGAGCAAATCTGTAAAACAGTGACTTCAATTTGTAATCAATAAACTTAGCCAAATGTTTTGTCACAGAACCACTGGCAGCCACAATTGGATGAAGGGGGGGTGGGTCACACATTTTGGAATTAATTTTAGGAATACCAAAAATCCTAGGAATCTTCAGGTGTTCCACTCTTAAGTAGTCATATAACCTTTGTGAGATGGTGTCATTTAAAAGTAGTTCATTGAGAACCACCTTAATGGCTCTATAGGAAAGTGTGACCTCATTCAGTGAAAGAATTCTGTACACTTGATCATCGTACAGCAACTTCTGAAGGTGTGCAGCGTAGTCCACACAGTCCATCACCACAAGCCCCCCCTGTCCGGCTTCATACATCTGACATTTTTACTCTCCATCATGGCAAACGGGGTGAATTTTTCCTTTATAGTTAAGTTATAAAATGTCTTGTGTCATTTCCACCCAGCAAGTTTCGGATCTCCTTTTTGTAAATGTTTTCATACATCAAGACTGCTGAATGTAATGGGGGGTTTGCTGCACTTCTCCTTTTTAAACTGTCAGCACCAAACTGTACCCCCTCAGGGCCAGTCAAATGAAAGTTAAGTTTACGAGTAAGTAACTTCAAATCAATGAGCATGTCTTCAAACCCAGCCCTACTGGCTGGGATAAAGTTGTACCCCTTCAAGAAAACTTTGATGGTCATGTCCAATTGACAAGTCCGTGAAGTTATAAATGTAGCAAAAAAAGTAGTGAGTGACACACCTGAAGAAACCCTCAAAGGGGCCTCCTAGCTGAAAGCAGTACTATCAAAGGGGTCCGCAAATGTACTCACTGCCTCCGATTCCCTTTGGCTCCACCATTGCAGTTCTTCTGGAATGTGTGTTCCCTCTGTGGGTAAGAACAGTCCTGTCACTGATGATTGTTGTTGCCCTTATTTGACATTCTCTGCGATCTCCTCAATGGAACTTGGTCTAAAGCGATGTCCAATGACTCACAATTATTGTCGCTTGTATCCACGGCAACAGAAAAACTTTGGTTAGTGAAGTGTCTTTGACCCACACCATCGTGTGGTTCCAATAATCCAAATCATCTCTGTACAGTTTTTTGTCCTTTGTTTTTTTTAAGAGAAACTAATTTATACTCCATGTCATGAAACACTTTGTTGAAACTAACCTGATGTTTGTGAAACTACAAATCACTAGTGATGGTCCACCAACTTGTTAATTTCCTGTTTGTAGCCCCCCCCCATACGTCTCTCATTTTCTTTAATGATATAGCAAGTAAGCTCCAAACCTGCCCGATCAAAAAATGCCAATAGTTCAGCATGAAACAGTGAATTGACCTCCACTCTTTATGGGTACTTCCAGACACGAAGACCCTTGGGTACATGTGACCTCTTAAAACTTTCATTCAAAAAATAATTGTCCAGTTGGAGGGACTTAGATTTGTATAAATTCTTGTCAAGGTCAGCAAGCTGTTCTTTAATACTAAGAAACTAGCCTTCTGTGGACTGCACATAGTTTCATAGTTTAGTACTAGGCTATCTGCCCTGGGGCATTTATAAGCCTAGCCATAGTGATGTGGCTTTCGCCACCCCATGTAATGATACAAAAGTGTACAGAATAGATTTAGAATACTGTGCCTTTGTCTAGTAGTGACACAGTGAAGACCCCCTTACATAATAGAATTAGTTTACTGTGCCTCTGTCTAGTAGTGACACAGAGATGACCCCCTGGGGTAAACCTACGATCTCCCATCCACTCGTCAAGATTTCTCTTGAAGAGAGTCAGTGAGGGGCTCTGCCTAACATGAACTGGGATTCTGTTCCAGAGTATGGGAAGCCTCTGAGTTATGAATCTGTCCCTCCAGCATGTCCTATTCATATTTGTGCTGAGGTTTAAATCTTTAGCTCTCGTGGTTCTGAATGATTTGGATTTTTTGAGGTGGAGCATGTCCATCAATTCCTGATTGGACATGGCCTTGTACGTCAGCCACAGATCACCTCTGAGTAGGCGGTATGCTACTGAATAGAGCTGGAGTTTCTTTAGTCTGGCAGCATATGACATATGTTGGAGACCCTTGATCCTCTTGGTGAGGTACTTTTGGGGTCTCTCTAGCTATTGCAAGTGCCGGGTGAGGTACATACCAAATGGGGCATTGTACTCAATCATGGGCCTGATAAGGGAGGAGTATAGGGGTACAATAACCTCCTTTGATCTGGATGTGAATCCCTTCATGATAAGGTGGGCAAGGTAGAAAGTCTTTCTAACCACTTTGGCAACGTGGGTGTCAAATGAGAGGTCACTATCGACTTGGGTCCCCAGGTCTCTGATTACTTTTTCCGTACTCAGTGAGTTACTGTCTATGTGATCGTTTGTGGGTACTTTGTTTTTCCCAAAGGGGATGACTATACATTTTTTGGCATTTAGTTTAAGGCCATGACTCTGGCACCAGTTGTCCGTCTCAGTGAGGCCTTTCTGTAGGATGTATGTGTCAGCTGGTGTATCGACTATGGCGCCTAGTTTGCAGTCATCTGTGAACTTTGTCAGCCACAACCCTCCCATGTTTGCTTTCACATCTGAGAAATAAATGCCGAACAAGAGGGGTCCCAGGACAGAGCCCTGTGGGACACCACTTGTGACTGGCTTTGAGTCTGACATGGCTCCAGCGATTTTGACTTTATGGGTTCTATCCTTTAGCCAGTTTGCAACCCATCTTGTGACATATGGATTTACATTTAAGCTGTTGAGCTTGTCTATGATGCCAGAGTCGGGTATTGTGTCGAAAGCTTTAGCCAAGTCCAGGTAGGCTGTATGGACTGCTTTTCCCTCGTCAATGGCTCTAGTGACTGTTTCGAAAAAGTCAACCAGGTTCAAAAGGCAGGATCTGCCCTTTACAAAGCCGAACTGGGTGGGATCAAGTGTCTGTAAGTCCCCAATGTCTCTGTTTATGAGTTCCATGATTATTCTTTCCATAGCTTTGCAGACCAGGCTGGTTAAGCTTATGGGGCGGTAGTTACCAGGGTCTGTAGAGGTGCCACTTTTGTGGAGTGGGACTACTGTTGCTGTACGCCAGTGTTCAGGTACATATCCTGTAGTAAGGCTAAGGTTAAATAGCATTTTTATGTGCGGGTTTAGCTCCTCTTGGAGTTCACGTAGCACGCAACTCGGGATACCATCAGGTCCCACTGATGCTGTGTCTTTACCTTTGCTGAGGGCGGTTCTCACCTGGACATCTGAGATGACAGGGAGGTTACATTCAGCTGGGATAAGTATTTCTTATTGTGGGGGTGAGGGAGGGGAGAAATTTGCACTGAACCTGTCTGCCAGAATGTTGGCAATATCTGTGGGTTCAGTGTATTTTTTGTCATTGTGAACTAACTCTGAACATATCTGGGGGTTTCCGCCCAGGTTTCTAACTTAGCAGAAGAAGGCCTTGTGGTTATCTTTAGTGTCCATAGTGATTTTTTTCTCAAAGTTGGCCTTGGATGTTTTTATGAGAGAACGTAGCTTTCTACTAGTGCTAATCAGAGATGCCTTCTCTTTATGGGATTTTGCTCTATCGTGCAGTAGCTTCCTTCTTTTGTTATACAATTTGTTTATGGCTGGGGTCCACCAGACAGGACGCCTGCCCTTGGTGGAGAGGGTCTTGGTTTTATTTAGGATTGCATGATCCATGCATTCTTGGAGATGTCCGTAGAAAGCATTTGTGAAGGATTCTGCATTGTGGGATGAGGTTTCCACTGGCCCAGTGGGCTTAAAGGATACTATCTCAGTTTCAAGAAGTGTAAAGTCGGCTTTTGAGAAGTTTTTCACTGTAGTCTTTTGTGTTGGGGGTGGAGGTGGGATATGTATACCCAGGGTGATTAGTTTGTGGTCAGATCTCACTAGTGAGGGGTATACTTCCAGTGTGGAGCACTTTGTCCCCATGTTTGTGATGATCAGGTCTAGTATATTATCTCCCCTTGTGGGAGAGGTGACTAGCTGTTCCATTGCATTTGAATTTATGAATTCCAGGAACCTTTGGGCTAGGGTGTTTGGGCTAGAATAATGTACTCAGTCTATGTTAGGGTAGTTGAAGTCTCCCAATATGATGGTGTTTGGTGAGACATTCATATCCTCCAATGTCTTCAGGAAGGCTGAATGGGGTTCCTGAGATTGGGAGGGTGGTCTGTAACATGCTACCAGTTTTGCCTATGGTTAGTTGCACCTGGATGGTCTCTGATGCTTCATGTGTTGCTACTAACCTGGAGGTGTGGGTGTCCTTGATGAATATGGACACTCCCCCCTCCCTTTTTGGTTTGGCCCGAGTTTTGGGGCCGAAAAGCATGATACGAGGTATAGCCTGGTAGTGCTGGGGTGCTCTCAGGAGCCTTGAACCAGGTTTCAGTTACTGCACAGACATCGATGTTCTCCATACTGAGGAGTGCTTTGAGAGCCTGCATCTTGAGATTTAGACTTCTGGCGTTGAGCAGCATTACCCTTAATTTTTTTCCATTTTTGTTTTCTAAGGAGGTGGGTTTGTCTTTTGAGCCTTGCCTGAAAAAGGCACTATGGGGGTGGCAAGAGCCTTAGCCAATATCCGGAAGCCCAGTGGTGACAGATGTAAGCCGTCCCTTGCGAAGCAGCGTGGCTTGTCCAGCATGTTATCCAAAGCAGACAGACATTGGATCCCCCTAGAATGACACCAGTATTTGAGCCAATTATTAAAGCTGATCATCTTGTCTTTGTATTGTGGCATCATTCCTGGTGAGGGCAAGATGTTGCTCAGGGTCAGGGTCAGGGTCATACCAGCCTGGGCTACATAATCAGAGAGCTCCTCTATGTCTCTTTTCATGTAGTCCAGGGAGGTACGTCTCAGGTCATTCACGCCGGCATGGACAATGACGGAGTCATATTTGTACTTGCTTTGGAGTGACCTGAGTGTGTGTGTTATGTGGCGGATCCTAGCTCCCGATAGGCAGCTCACCGTTACCCTCTCCTTGTTCAGCCTGGTAAGCGAAACGTCAGTGTGTCTCACTATAGAGTCACCTATTACTAGTGTATCAGGCATGGTGTTTGGCCTTAAGGGCTGTGATTGTTTGACACACTGATTTATTGAAGTATGTGTTGCATGTGTTATGTTTTGAGGTGGTGGATTTTTGGGTGTCTGCTTTGGGAGCCTCTGTTGTTTTGGTAAGTTTTTTGTTAGAGCCTCTGAGTATGTCTTTGTGTTATTATGTGTTTGGTTTGCAGTTGTGGTAGGTCTATGTGGGACTGGGTTTGGTGTGTGTGTGGTTACCTTCTCCTCATGTCTGGTCTTGCCAGTCCTGAGTTGAGAGAGTTCAGCCTCCAGTTTGGCTATATAGTTGCATCTCTCACATGTATTTGTGTTTGTTGGGAGGAGGAGAGGGTTGTCTGTGTACATGAGACAATTGTAGCATTGTCTCAAGATTCCCAGATTAACCAGCTGAACCGGAGAGGATGCTAGTAATCTACCACTTGACATGCTAGAATATTATAAGGGAGTGCTGTGCCTTTAAGGGAAGTGGGCACTCACAGGGGTGGTAGGTGGATGTAGTGCTTACTTTAGTTAGCGAGTGCTTACTTAGAAGAGAGGTTTTGAGAACAAGTGCTAGGCTTATAATAAAGCGATTAGACTGATTATTATAAGAGTAGAGCTTTCTTAAGGGAAAATTTGAAGAGCAGACTTGGCGGAGCCAGAAAAAGTTTAACCGGCGCTGCGCTATGCGCACAAACGCGCAAAGCCATGCAAACATGGATTTTAAACAGGGAACTTCAAAAGAGCTAGAAATGGTCCAAAACAACCAATTACTACAAGCTCTTGTGCTGAAGTCACTCCTTCAGGGACAGATAGGCTGCTCAAGGCTCCCCACTCCCACTGGTGAGCAAAGAAACTTCCTTCTATCCAAGTAAGGCAATGGACAACACAGGAACTACACCACAGCCCAGAATACAGCAAACCCTGTATACTGGTTTAAACTAGTCGAGGAGAGGTGGGAAAACAAGGATATTTTTTTGTTTTTTTTTGGTTTTGAGATAGCACACAAAAATGCAGGAAACAGTAATAAATCAGTTACACAGGCTAGCACACTTTAGTGGGCAGCCTCAACAGTTAAATTTAATAAACAAACAAACAACTTTCGACCAATTTTCGACTAAATGAAACTTTAAGTGCAGATAATATATAATGCAACAAACTGTTAAAAAAAACAGTTTAAGCTTGTTCAAAGTAAGCAAGAGAAGGTATTTCAGGTAAAAAACAGCAAAAAATACTTAAATCAGGAAAGTAGTCGCTTTTCTCAGTTCTCTGCTGCTAGGACCACTCTGCAGGACCACGAGGAGCTGTTTCTGAGTAGTATAGCCAGAAAAAACGCTCAGAGGTAGATTTTAAACAGGGAACTTCAAAAGAGCTAGAAATGGTCCAAAACAACCAATTACTACAAGCGCTTGTGCTGAGGTCACTCCTTCTGGGACAGATAGGCTGCTCAAGGCTCCCCACTCTCACTGGTGAGCAAAGAAACTTCCTTCTATCCAAGTAAGGCAATGGACAACACAGGAACTACACCACAGCCCAGAATACAGCAAAGCCTGTATACTGGTCTAAACTAGTCGAGGAGAGGAGGGAAAACAAGGATAAGGTCCTGAAGGGCTGAAGTCTGTTTTATTCAACCAAGAATTAACTACAGAAACAGAAGAAAAATTTGTGTAGTTCTGAGGGTCAGTCACACATGTAACTTGTAACACCTGGTTGTACTGGTTCCCCACTGGTGGGGTGCTATAGGTTCATAGGTTAGTACTAGGTTAACTGCCCTTGAGAGCCATTTTTTAAGCCTAGCCAATTATCCCTTGTGAGACTCAAACCTACACCTTGTGTTTGTAAGGCAAACACCTTAACCGTTAGGCACCCTCTCCAAATTAGACCCAAGAATACAACTCAGCAAACTATGGTTACGGATAACATCATTCATTTTGGTTAAAACCTGGGTGATTTGTTGTATGAGTAAAGTCAGGTTCCCCACTTTGGTGGAAAAAAATTCCTGAGAGTTAGGGGCAGACATATCCAGGATCGCTTGACACCAAACTCTTCTATAAACCTAAACAACGGGAAATTAACCACACGGTTTTTTAGAAAGCCAACTTTTTGTAATGCATTTTTGTCTTTTTCGAGCTGCCACCCTTTTCATCAGAAGAAGGGGTATAATCAAAAGTGAATTTATTCATACCTCAGGACTGATATCTGATGATATTAAGTGCATGGAGAGTTTTGAGCAATTGAAAGCCATGTTTTTAGAAAGGGAATACTCTTCATCTCTTATTTTGGAGATGCAGGAAAAGGTGTGGGCTGGTAGAAAGGACAAATATGCCCCAATTATTTTATATGGTATCAAAGATGTTAGTAGACATGACAACCAATGCAACTTTCAGACCAATATGGTGTTGCATTTTTCCTTAGACTCCAGAGGGATTCAGCAAATTATACAGAACTGTTTTTCATTACAGTAAGATGTCTCAATTTGTAGGTGTGACACCCGTGCACTTGCCCAGCAATCAAGGAGCCTCAGTCCTCACCATTAACACCAGTGAGGGCGTCCATATAGGGAAAGGATAATAAATACACACACAGTAAAGTACAATTTCCCTTAAGAGCACACAGAGATCACAGTCAGTCTGGGGGTGGTTTCTTACTTTCTCTCTAGGTCCCCAATAAGACTCCCCACTGGCACAGCTATAGGGTCCAGGTCTTAGCCTAGTGGGCAAGCTAAAACCTTCAGCACTCTCTCTGCCCAACCAGTGCTTTGTGTCCCTGCCCAAGTAGGTGACACAAACATTTTGAGATAAGAGTTTGTTAAACCACACAAACACTCCTGGGGAAGGCTGGCAGAGGTTCTCCTGCTGTGCCCCTTTTACCCAGACTAGGTTCATAGGTAGGTACTAGGCTATTGGGCCTAGGGCCTATGTAACCCTAGCCAAAAAGGTACCCTGGCTTTCACCACCCAAGAAAATTATTTTCCTGTACCCCTGTCGAGCAAAGCCACAGAGGTGATCCCAGGGGTGAATTTCCTATTTCCCATCCAATCATCAAGATTTTTCTTGAAGAGTGCTAATGAGGAGCTTTGTTTGATATAGGTAGGTAGTTTGTTCCAGAGTATGGGAAGTCTCTGGGACAGGAATCTATCCCTCCAGCATGTTCTGTTTATTGTAGTGACAAGGTTTAGGTCCCTAGAGCATGTAGCTTGGAGGGATTGGGATTTCTTTAAGTGGAGCATGTCCAACAGCTCTGGGTTTGACATAGCTTTGTATGTTAGGCAGAGATCGCCTCTGAGTAGGTGATATGTGATGGAGTAAAGCTGGAATTTTTTGAGATGGTCTGCGTAGGGCATCTGTTTGAGGCCAGTAATCCTCTTTGTGAGGTATTTCTGCAGCCTTTCCAGTTGTTGTAGATGTCTTGTGAGGTACATACCAAAAGGGGCTTTGTACTCTATAATGGGTCTAATGAGTGACGGGTAGAGGGGAGCAATGACCTCTTTTTTCCTGGATGAGAAACCTTTTGTGATGAGGTGTGCCACGTAGAAGGATTTCCTGACTACTGTGGCGATTTGATTATCAAAGGAGAGACTACTGTCCACCTGTGTCCCTAGGTCTCTTATCACACTTTTGGTGTTAAGTAGACTACCACCTATGTGGTAGCTCATGGGTACAGAGTTTTTACCAAAGGGGATGACAATGCACTTTTTGGCATTGAGCTTGAGACCATGGCTTTGACACCAGGCATCTGTCTCCATGAGGTCCTTTTGTAGGATGTCGACATCGTTAGGAGTTTCAATTATGGCTCCTAGTTTGCAGTCATCTGTGAACTTTGTTAGCCAAAGACCGTCTGTGTTAGCCTGTACTTCAGAAAAGTAGATACCAAACAGGAGGTGACCCAGGACGGAACCCTGTGGTACTCCACTTGTCACTGGTCTGAAGTTAGATTTGGAGTCTGCTACTTCACAGTGTGGGTTCTGTCAGTGAGCCAGTTGGCAACCCATCTTGTGACATAGGGATTTATACCTAGTTTAGTGAGTTTATCTATAGTTCCAGAGTGGGGGATGGTGTCAAAAGCCTTGCGAGATCTATATAGGCTGTGTGAACTGCCTTACCCTCGTCTACGGCTTTGATGACTGCTTCAAAGAAGTCTATCAGGTTTAGGAGACATGATCTGCCTTTTACAAACCCGAACTGTGTGGGGTCCAGAGTTTGGGGATTACCAATGTCTTTGTGTATAAGATCCATGATGATACGTTCCATGGCCTTGCAGACCAGGCTTGTTAGGCTAATGGGGCAGTAGTTCCCGGGGTCTGTGGTGGCTGCCCCCTTTGTGGGATGGGATAATCGTCACTGTGCGCCATTCAGTGGGCAGAAAGCCTGAGGTGAGGCTATGATTGAACATGGTGCTTAGGTGGGGTGCCAGTTCATTCTGCAGTTTGTGTAGAATGCAGCCTGGGATGTTGTTAGGTCCCATGGATGCTGTGTTCTTGGCTTTGGAGAGTGTGGTTTTCATCTGTGCAGCCATGATTAAAGCAACTTTGCATTATTTCGGTATAGAGATGGGCCCTTTAGGGGGTGAGAGGGGGGTAAAGTTAGCACTGAACCTATCTACCAGGATGTTGGCAATATCAATTGGTTCTGTATATTTAGTGCCACTGTGCTGTAACTCAGAGCAGATCTGAGTGTTGCATTGAGATTCTTGACATAGCTATGGAATGCTTTTTGGTTGTCTTTAGAATCAATGGCAATATTGTTTTCATAACTAGCTTTGGAGGATTTTATGAGGGATCTCAGCTTCTTACTGAGGCTGACCAGGGAGTTCTTCCAGTCATGGGATTTTACTCTTTTTTGCAGCAGTTTCTTTCTTCTGTTGTAGAGTTTGTTTATGGCAGGGGACCACCAGATTTGCTTCCTTTTTTTGGAGGATAGCATCTTGGTTCTGTTAGGGATAGCATGATCCATGCACTCGTGTAAGTCCTTGTAAAATGCATTTGTGTAGGATTCAGCAGTTGTACCTGTATTGCCCATCTGCATGGGTGTCGGGAAGTTTGCCACTTCTGTCTTAAGAAGCGTGAAACTATATGGTAGAAGTCACTGCCACCACCCAGCTAATATTTATCAGCTACTCAAAGGCCCTTATGAAAGGGTGTCCAATTATACTGTGCAATATTATTATCCGAATGGTAAGTGCAATCAAACAGTCAAGACTTATTTGGAGTGACTTGGTACAGTATCACTGTATACATGCAATGTGCTCTTAGTGCTTAAATGATATCTACACAAAACAGCCACAGTTGAAAAGTTTAAAAATATTTAATAATAAATAATAAAAACACAAGACAATACTTCTTACTACACAGTCCTAGTCAAGAGTTCAGAGATCACAGAGAAATACTTAAAATAATACAGTAGAAAAGTTCTGACATCACAGAAAAACAAACTAGTCTAATGTTCCTATTTCCTAGCTATTTCTAAGAGAAAACATAGTTCTAAAATCTTACTTGCATATAGACACAGGTAGAGTGGTGAGTTGGATGTTCTCAAGACAAATGCTCTAATGCTCTTATTCTTTCTGTCCTTAAATTGATAACACAGTACTACTGATTCATTTCAGATTACATAATTTCTTTCTGGTTCCCAGGTTAAGAGAGTCTCAGAGGTTAATAGCCCTTTTGATCTTGCAGCTGATCAGGAACCAGAGCAATAAAAGTAATTATACATGCAAATTCTTGCCATTAACTCTGGCCTCAAAACAATAGGCACAATACCTTTATCTAGACATCTCGGCTCCAAGTTTTGACATCAAAGTATTGACTTATCAGCTTTGCTACAGCAGAGTGCACAGTTGTTACATTTTTGCAGTTCCACATTTAGCACCATTTTTTCCCATTTAAGAGAACAAGCCCATGGCTTATATTAATATTTACAAATGACAGAATTATCTACAAAATTCTATCTGGCTAGGCTGGCAGCCTTTACCTATCTTCACAGTAGGTACTTTCAGGAGGGGCCATCATTTGCATTCAGGAACAAGAAGAACATCAAACAATTGTTGGAAATGCCTACTAAACCTGATTTTGGTTTTCCGTCCACTAGGAAATGTGGGCAGTGTTATTTTATCAACATTGATCCTGACGACTTTTGGAAGACTAGACTTAATGGTATATGTAAAAGGGGAAAGTTTAACTGCTGGTCTGAACGCGTGGTTTACTTGGCAACCTGTGATTCATGCAGTGCTTTCTACATGGGTAAAACCAAGAATGCATTAAACAAGATGATATACCAGCATGACTATAGCATTAGGCACAATGACAGTAAAAGTGCCTTGGTTAGACATGTGAGAACTTGAATGTAGTTTAAAAAATTTAGTTTTTTAATCTTGGAGCAAATTGACATGAGGGTGTATTCAGGTGACTGGAGAAACAGACTGTTACAGCGGGAAAATAAATGGCGGCTTAAGTTAGATGCTGTGAGTGCACCAGGACTGAATGATAATATTTCAGTTGTGAGTGAGCTGCGAGCAAGAACAGCTTGCATTTGACTGTTTTAAATAGCTTGACAGGATTATTACTATGACTATACTGGGTTTTGAATTAATTGTCATCGTAAGTTTATGAATGGGGTTTTGCTGTCAGTACTGTATGCCTTTAAATTTATATTACTTTAAATTACAAGGTCTGATGATTGGTGGTTGTAAAGAGGTGTGTTATGAACAAGGTCTGATGATTGGTGGTTGTAAAGAGGTGTGTTATGAACAGCTGATTTCATTTTTAATGCAAGTTGCAGTTTTTCCTTCACAGTTCTGAAGATGTCAAGACATGGTGAAAGCGCTTAACTGCAGAGTTTTTTCATTTTTTATTTTTTAGAAAGTTTTTACCACAACGTTTGTTTTATTGACTTTATTAAATGTAATTTGGGAGAGAGCTTCAAGGGGCCTTGTTCTTAGTTTGTTGTCCCTGTACTGTGGATAGCATCTTAGAACAAAGTGCCTCCATACCACTTCATGCTTCATCCCTCCTAGCTGACAGTCTGTCATTGTCAGGGGTCTTCAGGCTGCTGGCTTGGAGATATTCTATGAATTATGCTCATATGTCCACACATATACCCCTACACTTATGAGATGAGGTCACATGTTGGACGTATGATCCTAGGAAGGTAAAGTTTTGGTACCCCAGCCAGACGTCAGTGGTGATAACATATTAATTATGAATACAGCAGCGGTGATCAGTATGGTATTTACTGTTACAGTAAGTTCCTACACAACTGCACTGCATTACCTGAAGTTCCCAAATTGCCTCAGTGACATAGGTGCTGTCTAAAGTCAATGTTATACCAGCCAGCACCATCATTTGTGCCCACATTTTTCTGCTGTAAGAACATGGTTCGTCTCTGGTCTTCAGAGATGCTGTACCCACCTTTTCAGCAAATAGCTTTTTCATCTCATGTTTTGCAACCTTCTTTTGGATAACATTTTGCCAGACAGTATTTTAACATATGGTAGATGATGACTTACATACTTTTGCAGAGTCTTTTTCATAGTGTCAGGAATCTCTCCCTTTGGTGAGAGACCTCTTACAAAAGCTGGAATGCATTCAAAAGTCGTTCTTGACTCCCTCACACAGTATTGCGTTCCAGGGTTGTCAACTAGACACCTCAGTTCTTAAGGAAGTACTAATCTAGATGCCCTTGCAAGCCATTTTAAGCCTAACCAATTTCATTTTTTTTGCTTGAAATAACCGATCCCATTTGGTTATAGATTAGCTTTACCCATCCCACCGTCGATAATTGTATATTACCCTTAATAATCATACCATAGATAATTTGAATGGACCCATGCATGGGATTAAGCATCTTGAAGATGTCTGTACCCATTAGTAGTACAGGGAGCAATCCTGGGGTAATTTTTTTGTTTCCCATCTGTAGATCTAAGTTGCGCTTGAAAATGGACAGGGATGAACTTTGTTTTATGTGGATGGAGAGTCTATTCCACAGCAATGGTATCCTCTGTGAGATATACCTGTCCTTGCAGACCATTCTGTTGATGTTGCAGAAGAGTTCTTTATCTGTAGATGGAGTATTTATGACTTGCTGATGTGCAGCACATCTGTCAGTAATATGTCAGAGGGTGGGTGCATTGTATGCCTGACAACTTCTAAAGGTACCTTGGGTGGAAGAGATCTTTGGTTTCAGTTTTATTTTAAAGGAGACTGCTTTGTGGTCAGACCTACCAAGTGATGAAAATATGCAATGGGATGGTGCAAGGTACTTCCATTCTAGTAAGGACAAGATCCAAGATGTTATTAATTTAACATTTTTTTATTATTGTTATTATTACATTTTATAATAATATACAGTTATGTTCAAAAAGTTTTTCTTTCACAATATAAAATAGATCTGTATTTGTTTCTGTGTTTAAGGTTTTCCACTCAGACTTCGGGCAGTATCTCCTTCTCTCTATCTGCTTCAAAGCAGTCAGTCACCATAGATGCTTTGTACCTTGCTTGGGGAGCAGTTTTAGGAGGCATAAAAGTGCAAGAGGTGTGGGACACCACAGACAGATGCAGTCACATTAATATCTAGGAGATACTTACCCTGATCAAGGCACTTGACTCCATGAACAATCGTTGGACCCTGGGACCTCTTCAGGAGGTTTCAGACAAAACCAGTCAGCTGGTACATGAGCTAGCAAGGGGGATCAGGTCATACCCCTTTGTAGGCTGCCCATGTTAAGGTTGGGATGTAGCTTCACAGCACAGTCTCATTCTACAACCCTCTTATATTCTGTCAGAGTAAAGTTGTGTGGCAGACAGTCTGAGCAGGACCAGGGCAGACCCTCATAAATGGAAACTAGATCAGGGGTCTTCCAACATTTGATCTGTCTGTGAGGAGTTAGTCAAGTAGCCCCTTTTGCCTCCTCTTTGAATAATCAGCTGGCAAGATGCTGTTCAAGGACTCATTGTAAGAAGGCCTGGAAAACAGATGCCTTTTCTTTTCTTTAGGCAGGAATGTTCCTGTATGCTTTTCCACTCTTTCCACCAATATCCGTAATACTTCTGAAAATTCAGAAGGAGTCACCCGCAAGAGCATTCCGGTGACTCCCTTCTGACCAAGGCAGAACTGTGGTTCTCCCTTCTTTTAGAAATAGCTAGTGGTAATTACCACAAGTTTCCTCACAGGCTGGATCTATTCACACAAAAACAGGGGTGTTTGATATGCTCCAGCATCGGTCATTTTCAGTTGACTGCATGGATGATATGGTCTTAATTCCATCTAGGCACCTGTTTACTGAGGACATACAGCAGGTACTAATGGAGGCACTGGAAAATATATTATCAAATGGAAAATATTTTCTAGTTGGTGCAAGCAACATAACCAGCACATATTTCTGTGAGTTGCTATCGTATGGCCTTTCTTATTCCTCTATCAAGGTTCATTTATCAGCCATTTCAGCATGTCTGCCTGTAAGCAGTCTCATGTCAAAATGGTCTTGAAACGATTTTGCATAAGAGGCCTCCAAGTAAACAGGTGGCCCATCCTTGAAATCTTAATTTTTATGTTAGAGACACTAATGCTTGCTCCATTTAAACCAGCTAATGTGGCTGAATTGAGGTTCTTAACGTGGAAAATAGTTTTACTGATTGCTCTAACCCTGCAAGAAGGTTAGCTGAATTGCAAGCTCTTATGTTGGGTCAACCCTGGCTCTTTTTCCATAGGGACATTTTTTTTTAGAACTTATCCATCTTTAATGTTTCAAGTGGTATCCAAGTTTACTTTAAGCCGAGCTATCACTCTCCCCATTTTCTTTAGTAAACCTAAAAATAAGGGGGAAAGAATACTCCATACCTTGTATATTCACAGACACCTTGGGTACTATTTTGATAGAAATAAATCTTTCAGATCTTCAGATCACTTGTTTATTTCTTGTGAAGGTAAGAAGAAGAGACAACGTGTCAAGACAAACTATTTTGAAATGGTTGTCTAAAGCTATTACTTTTTGTTACTTATTTATTTATTTAATTTATTTCCAGTTTGATAACCGGGGAGGTCCACTCGGCTCAGGGAGCCCATTTTCAGTGGAAGCCCAGGGAGAAAAGCTCCACATTACATAGTTTAGTTACAGATACAATCATAGTAAAGAAGACACATTTACAATTACATTTCATGTTAGAGAACAGGAATAATTATTTGGTTACATAGTATCTAAATATTTAAGATGGCAGTAGTGACTTAATTGAAAGTGAGAGTAATGACTTAGTTGAAGAAGAGAGAAAAGGTGGAATGTGCTATTTACAATATATACATTTATGTGCTATTTACAATATATACATTTAAGTTAGGTTAGCTTGTACTCAGAGTTAAGGAGTTTAGTCATTCAGGATGGAGTGGGGTGATTAGTAGGCTAGGTGGAGAGAGTGCACTTGCATTTCCTATTAGAGGAAACATAGGAATATAGCTGAGTTTTAAAGTTATCAAAGTTTTCACAAGTCCTTGGTGAGGAATGAAGAGAATTTTCTTTTTAGCTAAGGAAAAGGATAATAGAAGCTGACCAGCAGGACGGTTGGGTTTGCAGACAGTTATTAGGTTTTGGTATGTGGGGTGTATGGTTGTAGGATGTTGGTTAGTGCAGGGCATTTAGTAGATTGAAAAATTAGTCTGTGGGCTGTAGTAATTTGAAGATAGTCTAGATGGTTGGTGGGTTCAAGCCAACTTAACCAATGAAGGGCAGTGCAGTGATGGGAGGGGTATTTGGCTTTGTTGGCGAATTTAGAAATTTTATTATAACAGATTTCCAGGTTGGAGGAGAGAGAGTTTGTTAGTAGAGCAGTGCCATAAATTAGTAAGGGGAGTAGATAGGCAGTGGTGAGAGTTTGTCTAGTGGAAGGAGAGAGAAAGTGGATGTTTTGTATAGCATGCCAAGTTTTATATGGGTTTTCTTACTGTTTTGCTGGATGTGAGTATCAAATTTTAGGTGTTCATCAGTAGTTACCCCGAGTAGTTTAGCGAAGGGAAGAACCTCTATAGTAGAGTTGTTATGGCTAATAATTTTTAATTCGTTTTTATCGAGGGAAAGCTTTTGAAGGAGAGAGTAATGGTATTTTGGATTTGTTGGGCTTTAGAGAGAGGTGGTTTTGGAGCATCCAGTTCTCAGTGATGGAGAAGGCAGTTTGGGTCACTGTTTGGAGCTCAGAGAGGTTACAGGCGGAGCAGATTAAAGTTGAGTCGTCTGCATATTGTACAATTTTGATGTTGGGTATGGCTGTGTGGAAATCATTGATAAAGGTGTTGAACAGCATTGGACCAAGTATGGATCCCTAGGGTACCCCAGTGGGGGTAGGAAGGAAGGTTGAGGTGTCTTTTCCCCATTTCACAGCTTGAAATCTGTCAGAGAGGTAGCTTTAGAACCAGGATAAGGAATTCTGTGGGAGATTAAGGTTAGAACGATGGTTCAGGAGATGGATGTGGGAGATGGTATTGAATGCCCTGGACAGATCTAGTAGAACTGTTGATACTATTTGTCCAGAATCACGGGCAAGATTTATTGTGTCTAAGAAGGAGAGAAGGGCAGTGATAGTAATATGGCCAGGTCGGAAGCCATGTTGGGTTGGAGTGATTAGTTGGTGATTGGTTAAGAATGGCATAAGCTGAAGGTGGATGCATTTTTCCAGAAGTTTTGAGACTGGGGAGAGGATAGTCTGGGGCAGTAGTTAGAGATACTGTTATTTATGTCCCCTTTATGGACAGGTAGAATAAAGGCTGCATGCCATAATTTAGGCACATAAGATTCCTGTATGGATCTATTGATCAAGATGCTAATGGGGAGAGCGATTCCATCTGCGGCGATTTTTAGGAAGGAAGATGAGATATTGTCAGAGGCATTGGAGCATGATTTTAGTTTAGTGAGTATTTTTTTTATGTAGGAGCTTGAAATGGGTTTAAGTTCAAATATTGGAGAAGGATTGGGAGTAGTGGGTGGTGTAGGGGCTTAGGAAGATTGGATTAGTTGAGGGGAAGGGTTGTTGTTAGGAAAGGTCTTGGTCAGTTCTACTATGGAGCTGGTAAAGAAGGAGTTGAATAGAGAGGCTATTTCAGGATCAGATTTGCTGGTGTCAGGGCAGCGGTTGTTTTTGGTACCTGGGTTGAGAAGTGAGTTAATGGAATTCCAGAAATGTTTGGAGTTTACTCACTATATACTCACCATAACAAATTTATTCCAGGCAGGGTCAAGGCCCCGTCTACCAGGGCCTATGTTTCATGTATAGCTTATTGGAAAGAGTTAGATTCTATATGTATTGTTATATTAGTCCTCTATACATACTTTTACAAAGCACTGTAAGCTTGATTCCTTCTCTAGGTCAAGATAAAGCTTTGCTAGGACCATTCTCCAGGGGCTCCTGGACTCTTTTCTTTCCACCTCCCAAATATAGTTAGCTATGGTAATCTACCCATATAGTTAACGCTAAGGCAGCAGTGATCAGTTTGAGGAACATGGTACGCAGATGTTCGAATGATCACTGCTGCAGTAGCCACTCCCTCTATCCTTGTTTTTTGGTGTGTTTTTTTTTTTATGCCAGGGTGTGGACATTTATTTTTTATTGTTCCTAGCATAGTCCTTTCAAGAGTAAGCATCCCTCTGCCTGCTGGCAGGAAAGCTCTGAAGGACTTCACACTCAAATTTTCTTTTAGTTTAGCTCTTGCTGTCTGAGAGTTTGGGCACATGGAAGCTTTGGAAGCTGGGTGGCCTTTATATCCTTGACAGGATATAACCCATATAGTTAAGGCTACTGCAGCAGTGATCATTCAACCATCAACTATAGTATAAGTTTGCACATCTTGTACTTCACATTTTACTGTATTAAATAATTTAGCTCATATCAGATCAATTATCCACTGTGCATGTAATGCAGGATATTTTGCAGTATCTATTAACCAGTAGTACTGTTTATAGGTTAACATAAATGATTGCTGTAACAAGTAGGGAATTGGGGATTGGCTTAATGGTTAAGGTATTTACTTCACAGACACAAGGTACAGGATGTAATTCTCACCTTTAGCCACTCTGTGATTATTGGCTAGGCAAATAATAATCTGCAGACTAATTGCGTAGTATTTATCTGTGCACCTACAGTAGAATCCATATACCAATAATGATGCACTAAAGTTATTAAATGTACCAGTGACACAACATTTATATTTTAGGCAGTCAAATGGCAGTGTTATTGTAGATTTAGAAAAATTAAGTAAAAACAAGGCCTTCCTTTAAAGAAACATGCACGATGAAAGGGGAGATATAACCAAAAACCGCAAAAGAACTTCAGTTATCTTCTTCCCCCTTAACACACCCCTTTTGCCTTTAGGAAGCATGTTTCAGAGTAATCTGCCTTGATTTCAGGGTTATCAAGTGATATTCCTACAGAAGCTTCAGATATGTTTGGTTCTACAAGCTCCACAGCATTAAGTATACCAAATTTTATGGTTAAGGGATTGTATGCTTCTGAAAAAGGCAGCAGGTTATTTTTATTATTTCATTTATTTGACATTTGGTTACCCAGAAAGCCCAACTGGAGTTATATCCCTTTTTCAGTGGGTGTCCAGGGAGAATATCTCCACTTTGACATAATATGGTTACAGTTAAATTATTAAGTTATTACAAAACCTAATACAGAAGATCAACATACTAAGTAAAAATTCACAACTTCAGTTCATACAGTATTAGCTTATACATACAGAGTGCAGACATTTGGATAAATAAGTTGAAAAAAAGAACATTGTCAATAGTTAAAGAATTAACAAGTTACAGTTCATAGAGATGACATTATATACACACTTAGGAACAAGGGTGACTAGATAATATAGTCTAGGCACGGATACATGCTGAATTTATAGCCTGAGCAAAATTCTATTTTTTCTTTATTAAAGAATTAGCTTGATTATGTTCAGAGAGAAGGAATTTGTAAGAAGTATGCTGGGAAATGGGAGAGGGACTAGTTTGGCCTGGGATAGTGCAGCAGCAAAGCCAAGTCTTATTTAGGTGGCAATTTGCAAGGGGATCGAATTCTGTTTTTTAGCAATTGAATATGAGTAGGGACTTCAGTCAGAGGATTTGTGGGGTTTATAAATGCTGAGAAGATGTTGTTAATTAGATCAAAGTGGTCTAATAGAGTGGTTGGAATGTAAAACAGGATTAAAAGCTGGTCAGTCATTGGCTTTGTGAATAATGTCATTTGTGGAGATACAGTAGCTGTATGTAATCTAAGTGGTGAGGCAGTTTAAGCCAGTTTACACTGGTATTTTTTGCTGGTGACAAATTTTGCAACCTTATTATAGTATGCCTCCAGCTTATTTTTAATTGTATCCTGAAGGTTGGTTAGGATGGGTGCACCATGTAAGAGAGATGGGGGAAGGTAGGTAGTGCCAAGAGTAGTTTTGCTGGTGTTGCTAGTGAAGTTTTTATGCCTGCAGAACATTCGTAATGTTGGTGAGTCTTTCTTATGTTATTTTGAACATGTAGGTCAAATTTATGGTTGTCATCTATAATTACTCCCAAGATGTTTTTTGGAAGACTTCAATTTCGGTTTTGTTTAGAGAAAAGATTTTGACATTTACTTTGTCAGGCATGTGCAATTTGGAGAGAGATAATAGTAATTTTGTGTTTTTAGGATTGAGTAGTAGTTTGGCAATATTAAGTGATTTCTCAACTGAGGAAAAAGCTGTGTGTGTAATATGGCACAGTGGTAACGTTGTCATCTCACAGCAAGAGGTTCTCTGGTTCAATTCTTGACTGGAGTGCCTTTTGTGCAGAGTCTGCATATCCTCTCAGTTTCCTCCCATGTTACAAAGACATATTTGGAGTGTTTCTCCTTGGGCTGCCACTGTAAATTGGCTTTGTTCCAAGTTGGACTTTCTGGGTAAACAAATGTTGAATAAATAAATAAAAAATAAATATGTTGGAGATGAGGCAGGTTATTAAATGCACATAGTCATTTGGAATCATCAGCATATTGTGTAAGGGAGGCTAGTCCTGCTGAGGTATAGAGGTAGTTGATAAAGATAAGATATAAAGGAGGGGATCAAGAATAGAGCCTTGGGGTACACCAGTGGAAATGTGCAGTTAGGGAGAGAGACCTACCTACTGAACCACTATAATGAAGAAGGGTATTTCCCATGCCGAGATATTTTGTACATAAGTTCAGAATGAGAAACTGTATTAAAGACTTTAGACAAGTCATCTAAAAGGAAGAAACAAATTTGCTTAAGTCCCTGTATTTGTTTAATAGTGTCAGTGAATGACAGTAGGGCAGAGGTTGTACTATGTGCTAGGCACATGCCATGTTAGGTGGACATTAAGAGCTATTATTTTTAGAGATAGTAGAGGAGTTGTTTCTGAATACATCTTTCATGTAATTTTGACTGAAGTGATAATACTGCACTAGGATGGAAGTTGGAAACATCAGCAGAGATGACACCTTTATGAAGAGAGATAATATATGTTTTTTTGTCATAATGAGGGTACATAGGTTCATATGTTGTTACTAGACTAATGACCGCAATGGCCCTTACAAGCCTAGCCATGTACCTCAAACCATTTGGGTTCCAAGTATAATGTTCATCTATACAGGGGGACATGTTAGTAAGGAGGTAGTTGAGGATTTCTAGGAGAGGATGTTAGTAAAATAATTTTCTTATTGACAGCCTCTTTCCATAAGGGACATGGGGGCCAGACAGGGGATACATTTATTATTTCCCATCCAGTTGTCAATGTGTCATCCAAGTTTGTTTTACATGGCTAATCAGTCTGCTGCATATGTGCTGGGATCATTTGGGACACATATCTGCCTCTCTAGCATATTCTGTTTATGTCACAAGTGAAGTTCAGATCCCTAGATCTAGTGTTTCTGGTGCTGTTTGTTTTGCACATATGCAGCAGATTGATCAGAGCTGGGTTTGAGGAAGCCCTGTAAACCAGGCAAAGATCTCCTCTCAACAACCTGTAGGAAACTGAATACAGCAACAGTCCTCTTAGGTGATCAGTTTTAGACAAGGTATTCATGTCATGAATTCTCCTGGTGAGAAACCTTTGTGGAAGTGCTAGCTGTTGCAATTGTCTGGTAAGATACTTGCCAAAGGGGACATTAATTTCAGTAAGAGGTGTGATAAGGGTAGAGTAAAGTGGTACTATAACTTCCTTAGACCTGGATGCCATACCCTTATCTGTAAGTTGGCAAGATAGAATGATTTTCATTCTATCTTAGCTACATGTTGGTCAAAGGCCAGATTGCTGTCTACATATGTTCCCAGACCCCTTACTATGGGGTCAACTCTTGGGGTGTTTTACTGATGGAGTAATTAACTTGGGTTGACAGTTTTCCAAAGAGCATTATAATGCATTTTTGGCACTGAGTTTTAGGCCTTGGCTTTGGCACCAGTCATTTGTGTGGCCTTGATTTCCAAGAAGTAGATGCCAAACAGGAATGGGTGCAGCATGGAGAGCTTGAGTACTCCATTGGTAACTAACTGATTTCTTACTGGAGGTGGCCTCACTAATCCTGGCTTTTGGGTCAGATCTCTGAGGTAGCCAGAAATCCAATGGGTTATGTAGACATTTATGCTTAGCTCAGATAACTTGGCAGTAATTCCTGAGTGTGGTATTGTATTGAATGCCTTGGCTAGGTCAAGATACACAGGATGCACTGTTTTACCCTAGTCTTCCACCTTGCTTTATTGAGTCTCTCAAGTAAGTCATCTAGGTTAGTAGGTTGCCATTGTCTTTGTTTATCATTTCCATGCTAATTCATTCCTTGGATGTGCAATACTAGGCTTGCCAGGTTGATGGGTCTGTAGTTCCTTGGATCAGTTGGTGGCCCACTCTTGTGGAAGAGAATAACTGTTGCAGTCCTCCATTCATTCAGAATGTTGCCTGTTTCAAGGCTGCAGTTAAAGAGTGCCTCATGTGTTCCTTATAGGTTGTGTTTTATACTGTTCAGGAGACAACCAGGTATGTTGTTGGGACTCATGGAAGTGGTTTTCATGGCTTTAGCGAGTGCTGCCAGCACCTGGTCCCTGCTAATAGTTGGGGGTAGTATGCTGTAGGGGCTTTCATCTAGTGGAGCTTGGGGAGTGAAATTTGAGCTGAATGTATCAAGCAACAGATTTTCTGTGTCGCCTTGATTGTGTTACCTTTCACCATCAGTTCAGCACACTGCTGTGTGCTACCTTTAAGGTTCTGGACATAGCTCAGGAAGGCCTTGCAATTGCTTCCCAACTCAGGGATACCAGGTAAATACCTTCTGCCACAAGGTGGATGATCATGGAATTTCTGCAAAAGTGTCTCTGAAGTGCAGATTAAACAACAAACAACTACCAACAACTAAGTCTATGACTAATTTGCCCTTTTGCAAGGTGATTTGGAGGCAAAAAGCATTAGAAAAGCCAACAAACGAGAAATGACTATTTTTTGCCATAAACTTAAAGAAATGTTTTAAAAATGCTCAAAAATAGTAGTGATCATTGTATAAAGCAGATAATCTGATATTGTTAATCCTCGTTCATTCCTTATGTATGGGTATCGGAACCGAGCCAACCATTTTCCAAGCTCGCATCAGCTTCAAACTCTCGAGCTAAACTCTTACCCACAACCCCCCTCTCCCTGTTACCCCAGATTTTGTTTGCCGCATTGCCATCCAGTAGTGTCAAGCTACTTCTCTTGAGCTAAGTAGTCAATTGTTGTTTAATTGCTATACAAATTACTTTTCTGTCAGAAAAGTCGATATTTTATTGTCTCTTACATAATTTCCTCAGGTTTTTCTGTTTTTTTACTTACTACTTTTACTGCGAGGTATTTTCTCTTTACCATCGGTGGTAATCTTTTTCCCTTTTTTCTCTCATACCTTCGGGTACTCTCTTGTACCATTGTTGGTACCTTTCTATTAATTAATATGGCAGATAAAAAAGGTAGTCCGGGGTTTAAGCGGTGTTCTGATTGTGGACACAAACTGCCTACTTCTGATGCACACTCTTTGTGTGTTTATTGTTTGGGAGCTTACCATTTATCTGTTGAACCACCCTGTACTATTTGTGAGAACTTTTCTAATAGAACTTTGTTAGAAAGGAAAAACAAGCTGATACTGAAGGGATTTCTAAAATCTCCCTTTTCAGAGGCTATTTCTGTGTCGGAAGTCTCAACTCCTCCTAAAGCCCATAAGAAAATGGATGTTTCTACTAAGGCTAAATCCTTGCCTTCGTCCACAGCTGGGGATTCTCACCAACCAAAACCTAAAAAGGCTAAATTTTCAGCTCCGGAGCTCTCTCAGTCAGCCCCAGTGCTTTTCGTGCCTAGACCTTCAGCACCGAGGTCTTCGGCTCCATTAGTGATTTCGGCTCTGTCCTCTCTTGCAGCCTTCTATATATCGGCACCGAGGGGCTCCTCAGTTCAGACCATTACCACTGTATCTGCACTGACCGTTCAGTCGGTGCAGACCTTCACCACGTCGGCTCCAAGATCTTCATCAGAACCGAAGCCTTTATTGTTGACTCCAGTTTTGTCGGTTCCAGCTTCGGCACCGACTCACACTTCAGCACCGTTCGCTTTGTCGGTAAATGACTTCGGCACCGATGACTACTTCGGTGCAGACAACCGTAGTCCAGTCTTTCTCGGTGCCGTTGTCCTCGGTGCGGTCAGATGAGATAGGCACTGAGTCTGCCTCTTCTGTGGACAGGCCTGTTTCTCCCTCAGTCCCCATGAGGTCCACTAGAAGCCTTTCCAAACATGATGTGTTGTGTCTTGTGGACCAGGTACTCTTGGCCAGAGATATTCCACCCCTCAGGAACTACCCTTCCTTGGGAGGTAATTACCCATCTCCATAGACCCCTTCTTATTCTCCTCCTTCATTACCTTTGAAGTCCATGGATATAGCACAGTCTTCCCCTTCTGCGGTTCCCTTTATGGATCTCACTAAGGAACCGCAGTTGCCTTTGTGGCAGGAAAGTTTTGCTACAACCCAGGATGTCAGCTGTGACATGCATTGCTTGCTGCTCCACAGCCATCCATGGACTCCGGGTCAGCAGGCTGAGCCACTTAGAGGAGGGGTGACTCCTGCCCTAGACATACACTCCTCTTCGGGTGGACCAGCCTTCCAACTGATGGAGAAGGCTTTAGCTGCTGCTGGCGATACCGGACTGTCTGTACCTCCGCCCTCCTCTGGTACACTGGTTCCACATGTCACATCTAGCGGACTCCGGGTGCAAGGCCCGCAGGACTTATTCCCTCAGGAATCCCCTTTTCCGCTGTCGTCTTCAGCTTCTCCCACTGAGGAGGTCCATCAGAAAAGTTTGTGTAAGAGGAAGCGCATGGACTCCACAGAGGAGTCCCTCATCGAAGACCCAAATTTCGATGAGCGGGAAGGATCCCCTCGGTCACCTTCTGAGATATTCTTTGGCGATATCCTCGCAATCCTGAAACAGAGAGGTGACTGGCAGTCCTCTAATCTGACCTCTGAGGAATCTTTGTTCCTGCAGGCCTTTTGCATCCGGCCCCCTACCTCCTGGGTTACTCCACCTGCCAATGAACTTGTCCAGCTCATCGTGCAGAGTGCTTGGAAGGCTCCAGATACCATCAAAGCTATTCCCCAGAGGCCAGATAAGATCTTGTCCCCTCCTGCTTCGGATCCCCAGTGGTCCAAACGTCTTCCTGTGAATGCTTTGGTGGTGGCGGCCACAACAAAAAAGGATCTGGCAGAAGAAGAAAGCCAGACTGTCCATCCACCTAACAAAGAGTCCCAGGCCCTGGACAGGATAGGGAAGCGCACCTTTGCTTCAGCGACCTTTGCTATCAGGTCCCTGAATTATATGGCACATTTCACCAGGCTTCAAAGGGATCTGGTTTCTTAGCTCTCTGAAACCTTGGCTGGTGCCATGTCTGATGAGGTCCGTGACAAAGTGGCCTCTCAGCTGGCCACCATTGAATCTATATCTAACTCCTCTATGTGACTGATATCTCATGCATCAGATGGAGCAGCTAGAGCAGCAGGTTCAATTGCGGTCTTGAGACGACACACCTGGATGCGCTTGTGCAACTTCATGGAACCCTTTAAATCTTCTTTTCTTAATGCCCCCATTGAGCCCTTCTTGTTGTTTGGGCCCAAAGTTAAAAGCACATTTGCCAGATGTGAACAGGACGGTAAGACCCTTACTGTCGTAGCTGTCTATTATTCTTTCCCTCAACGCGTTTTCTCCCAAAACCAAAAGAGTGGGAAGATATGGTTCACAAAATCTCAGGATCCTTTCCATGACACACAGGCCGAGTTCTCCCCCAGAGGCAGAGGGGGGAACTCACAGGGAAGACGCTCCTTTCGGGGCAGAGGGGGACTGTGTAACCAGGGTTCCAGGGAGTCTTTCCCTGGTCAGTTCTACCAGCACTTATGAAGAGCGGCCCAACTCCTTTCCTCTGGAGGTGGTTGGGGGACATTTCTTCTTGTACCCTTCTGTCTGGCTAACCATCACCACCGATTCTTGGGTACAAAGGATCATAACCAGAGGTTATCATATCCCCTTCTTTGCCCCGTCCCTTCAAAAAATCTTCCCAACATTCCACCCAGTCAAAGGGAAGAAGCAGCACTACAGATAGAAAAGCTGCTAAGAAAAAGAGTCATCCAAATAGTCCCTCCAGACCAGATAGGATCTGGATTCTACTCAAGACTATTTTTGCTGCCAAAAAAAAAAAAACGGGGCCTGGAGACCAATTTTGGATCTCAGTGTATTGAACAAGTTTGTGAGAGTACAAAAATTCCGGATGGCCACAATACAGTCTGTCCTCCCGCTTTTGGAAAAAGATGATTGGATGTGCTCTGTAGATCTTCAAGATGCGTACTACCACATAAAGGTGGACAGGCCATCAAGAAGATTTCTGCACTTCTATGTGGGTGCCAGTCATTACCAGTTCAGAGTACTGCCCTTCTGACTCTCTACAGCCCCCAGAGTGTTCACAAAGTGCATGCCAGTTGTCACAGCTCACTTGTGACTTCAAGGATTCCAGGTGTTTCCATACCTAGATGACTGGCTCAATTCTGCCCCCACCAGACATCTACTGGAAAAAGCCCTGGCATACTCTCTCCTCACTGCTCAAAGGCTAGGCATAACCATAAACTGGCAGAAATCCAGTCTCACCCCATCTCAGTCGACAGAATTCATAGGGGTTATCTTGGACACAAAAAACTGCAGAGCTGCTATTCCAGAGCACAGAATTCTACGGATAAAGCAACAACTAATTCCAATCCTTTCAAAGGAAAAATCCATGGCTCATTCGGTTCTACAGCTGTTGGGTTCCATGGCAGCCTCCATCACCATTGTTCTCCTGGCCAGGTTTCACATG
The DNA here is from genome assembly GCF_019279795.1 of Protopterus annectens. Classification (NCBI taxonomy): domain Eukaryota; kingdom Metazoa; phylum Chordata; order Ceratodontiformes; family Protopteridae; genus Protopterus; species Protopterus annectens. Next base: position 1,481,750,237 of record NC_056729.1, read on the forward strand.
AGGATTCTACAATGGCTACTGCTCATCCAATGGTATCCTTTTCAGCATCCTCTTTCAGCCATGATTCGAGTAACCCACAGGTGAAAACAGGATTTAAATTGGTGGATGACATACAATCTCTCATAATGGTCTTGCCCCTTCTCCCTCCAGCAACCCAAGGCCACAGTCACCATGGACGCCTTCCTGATGGGGTGGGGGGGGGCTATGTCAGGGACAGATAGTCCAAGGCACTTGGTCCCAACTGGAGGCCCATCTGCATATAAATGTTATAGAGCTGAAGGCGGTGCTTCTGGCATTGCAAGCATTCCATCCCCTGTTGCCTTCTGGGACAATTGCGATTCAATCAGACAACATGGCGGTGGTCTGGTACATCAACAAGCAAGGTGGAACCAAATCTTACCCCCTTTGTCGAGAGGCCATGAGCATGTGGCAATGGGCGATGGCTACCAACCGTTTTCTTCTAGCAACGCACATTCCCGGAAGTTCCAACGTGATAGCAGACAGACTCAGCAGGTGCATTCTTCAACCTCACGAGTGGTCCCTGACTCCCTTGATAGTGGCGAAGATCTTCCATCACTGGGGCCGTCCTTGCTGCGACCTCTGCATCCCCGACCAACTACAAATGCAACAACTACTTCACCCTGATTCCCCCTCTGGGACAGTCACCCAGGAGTGCTCTAGTCCACGATTGGCCCTCAGGTCTTCTTTATGCATTTCCACCCTTTCCCCTCATTCCCCAGTTTCTGAAGAAAGCACAGCGGTTTAAGAGCAAGGTGATCCTCGTAGCACCATATTGGCCTTGACAGATTTGGTTCCCCTTCCTTTGGCCTCGCCTACTAGATCGACCATGGATTCTCCATCCAGCCCCGGAGTTGATCTCACACCCACAGAACCTGATCCATCCCAACCTGAACAGTCTGAAGCTAATGGCTTGGCTACTCCAGTTCCCCTGATTCCCAGGCAGAATGATCTTTCTTTACCAGTACGTGATATTCTCATTACTTCTCGTAAGTCTTCCACTAGAATTACTTATCTGAGCAAGTGGAAAAGATTTGCCTGTTGGCTGAAAGATAAACAAGTAGACCCCTTTTCAGCACCAGTGTCATTAATATTAGACTTTTTGGCCAACCTGTTTCAATCGGGTCTGTTGGTCTCTACCATTAGAGTTCATTTGGCTTCAATTTCTAATTTTCGTAGGTGTCCAAGATTTCTCTCTTATGTCCCATAAATTGTGCAGGACCTTCATAAAAGGTGTGAATCATCTGAAGCCACCTTTTAGAGAACCTATTTAACCATGGGATTTATCATTAGTTCTACAAGCTCTGACAATGGCACCTTTCGAACCAGCCTCTTCTTGTGACCTCAAGTATTTGTCATGGAAAACCTTGTTTTTGGTCGCTATTACTTCTGCTTGACATATTTCTGAACTTCAAGCTTTATGTATCAAGAGTCCATACTTGATTTTTCATAGAGATAGAGTATCTTTGAGAACTAATCCGTCATTTCTGCCTAAAGTGATCTCTGAAATGTCCATTAATCAAGCCATTGAATTGCCAGTTTTTTTTCCCAATCATTCAAACAGAGGAGAGTATTTCCTACATACCCTAGATATATACAGGCAAATCCGTTTTTTACTTAAACTGGAATAACCCTTTTGTAAATCTGACCAGTTATTTTTGGCCTTTTCTGGACCTAGATTAGGATCTGCTGTTGCTAAAGTCGCATTAGCTAGATGGTTGAAGGACTGTGTGACCTTTATTTACACACAACATAATATCTCATTGCCTACTACCATGAAAGCTCATTCAACAAGGTCGGTGGCAACTTCTGCTGCCTTCCATGCCAGTGCTTCTTTACATGACATCTTTGCAGCTGCAACTTGGGCTACGCCTCATACTTTCATCAATCATTACAAATTGGATTTGGCCTCCAAGGGAAGAGCATCTTTCAGTTCTATGGTGCTCAGGCATGTCCTTCCATGAGAGCCTCCCAGGAATAGAGGTAGCTGGGGACTCTGTCCCATGCATAAGGAATGAACGAGGATTAACAATATCTTACCATAACATTCCATCTGTATTGTTGATCCTCGTTCATAGGTTCATAGGTTTATACTAGTCTATCTGCCCTAAGGCATTTATAAGCCTAGCCCAGAGTTTTGTGGCTTACGCCACCCCTTATGTTAAAAAATACTGTGCCCATTAGTTTGTTGTGCCTCTGTCCAGCAGTGACACAGAGATGATTCCCGGGGTAAACCTACGATCTCCCATCCACCGGTCAAGATTTCTCTTGAACATAGCCAGCGAGGTGCTCTGCCTCACATGGACTGGGATTTTATTCCACAACATAGGGAGTCTCTGGGTGACAAATCTATCCCTCCAGCATGTCCTATTTATATCCGTGCTAAGGTTTAAGTCGCTTGCTCTAGTGGATCTGGTAGATTTGGATTTTTGAGGTGGAGCATGTCCATTAATTCCGGGTTGGACATGGCCTTGTATGTCAGGCACAGGTCACCTCTGAGCAGACGGTATGCGACTGAATAGAGCTGGAGTTGCTTCAGTCTGGCAGCATATGACAGATTTTGGAGTCCCTTTATCCTTTTGGTGAGGAACTTTTGGGGTCTCTCCAATTGCTGCAGGTGTCGGGTGAGATACATCCCAAATGGGGCATTGTACTCGATCATTGGTCTGATAAGTGAAGAGTACAGGGGAACAATGACCTCACTTGATCTGGATGTGAATCCCTTCATGATCAGGTGGGCAATGTAGAAGGTTTTTCTAACCACTTTAGCAATGTGAGTGTCAAAAGAAAGGCCACTGTCAGCCTGGATCCCCAGGTCCCTGATAACCTCTTCTGTGCTTAGTGGATTGCCACCTATATGGTAGCTTGGGGTTACCTTGTTTTTCCCGAAGGGTATGACTATACATTTTTTGGCATTTAACTTCAGGCCATGGCTCTGGCACCAGCTATCAGTTTCCGTGAGACCCCTCTGAAGAATATCTGTGTCCGATGTACTTTCCACTATGGCTCCCAGTTTGCAGTCATCTGCAAACTTTGTCAGCCATAGTCCTCCTATGTTTGCCTGTACTTCTGAGAAGTAGATGCCGAACAACAGGGGGCCAAGGACTGAGCCCTGTGGGACACCACTTGTGACCGGCTTGGAGTCTGACATGGCACCAGCTACTCTAACCCTGTGGGTTCTGTCCTTTAGCCAGTTTGCAATCCATCTTGTGACATATGGGTTTACATTTAAGCTGGTAAGTTTCTCTATAATACCCGAGTGGGGTATTGTGTCGAAAGCTTTTGCAAGGTCAAGGTAGGCTGTATGGACTGCCTTTCCCTCATCAATGGCCTTGGTGACTGTTTCGAAGAAGTCGACCAAGTTCAAAAGGCATGATCTGCCCTTGACAAAGCCAAACTGGGTTGGGTCCAATGTCTGCAAGTCCCCTATGTCTTTGTTTATGAGTTCCATTATGATCCTCTCCATAGCTTTGCAGACCAGGCTTGTTAAGCTTATGGGGCGGTAATTACCAGGGTCCGTAGAGGCACCGCCTTTGTGGAGTGGGACCACAGTTGCCGTACGCCACTCCTTGGGCACATATCCTGTGGTAAGGCTAAGATTAAACAGCTGCCTTATGTGCGGGTTTAGTTCCTCATTGAGTTCATGTAGCACACAGCCGGGGACACCACCCGGTCCCATTGATGCTGTGTTTTTAGCTTTAGAGAGAGCAGCTTTCATCTGCGCATTGGAGATGGAGATGTCTGGGAGGCTGCACTCCGCTGGGATAGTTATCTCTCCTTTTGGGGGGGAGAGGGGGGTGAAGTTTGCACTGAACCTGTCTGCCAGTATGTTGGCAATGTCTGTGGGTTCAGTGATTTTTGTATCATTTTGGACTAATTCTGAGCATATCTGGGAGTTTCCACCCAGGTTTCTAACATAGCTGAAGAAGGCCTTATGATTGTCTTTTGAATCTATGGCAATTTTTCTCTCGAAGTTGGCCTTGGATGATTTTATGAGTGCTCGTATTTTTTTACTAATAATGATCAAAGGTGTCTTCTCTTTTATGGATTTTGCTCTATCATGTAACAGCTTTCTCCTCTTATTGTAAAGTTTGTTTATGGCTGGGGTCCACCAGACTGGACGTTTGCCCTTGGTGGAAAGAGTCTTGGTGTTCGTAGAAGGCATTTGTAAGGGCTTCCACAGCTTGGGTTGTGGTTTCCACTGGCTCGGGGGCCTTGAAGGATACCACACCAGTCTTGAGTAGTGTGAAGTTTGCTTTAGAGAAGTTCTTCACTGTGGTCTTTTTTGTTTGGGGTGGGGGCGGGATGTGGATATCCAGTGAGATTAGTTTATGATCTGATCTCACCAATGAGGGATATACTTCCGGTGCGGGATGTGGATATCCAGTGAGATTAGTTTATGATCTGATCTCACCAATGAGGGATATACTTCCGGTGTGGAGCATTTTGTCCCCATGTTTGTGATGATGAGATCTAGTATATTTTCTCCTCTTGTGGGAACGGTGACTAGTTGTTCCATGGCATTTGAATTTATGAACTCCAGGAACCTTTGGGCTAGAAAGTTTGGGCTTGAGTAATGTTCCCAGTCTATATTCGGGTAGTTGAAGTCACCCAATATAATGGTGTTTGGAGATACATTTATACCTTCCAGTGTCTTCAGGAAGGCTGTGTGGGGTTCCTGAGTTTGAGAGGGTGGCCTGTAGCCTGCTACAAATTGTAGAGCAGTTTTGCCTATGGTTAATTGCACCTGGATGGTTTCCGATGCTTGATGCGTTGCCACCAACCTGGAGGTGTGGGTATCCTTGATGAATATGGATACACCCCCTCCTTTTGTGGTGTGGTCCGGGTTTTGGGGCCGGAACGCATGATATGAGGTAAAACCTGATAGTGCCGGGGTGCTCTCAGGAGCCTTGAACCAGGTTTCAGTCACAGCACAGACATCGATGTTCTCCATACTGAGAAGGGCCTCGAGTGCGTGCATTTTGAGATTTAGACTTCTGGCATTGAGCAGCATTACCCTTAGTTTCTTCCCATTTTTGTTTTCTAGGGTGGTAGGTTTAGAATTTGAGCCTTGCCTAAAAAGGCACTATGGGGTGGCAAGAGCCTTAGCCAATATCCGAATCCCAGGGTGACAGGTGCAAGCCGTCCCTTGGCAGCGTGGCTTGTCAAGCATGTCATCCCAGGCAGACAGACACTGGATCCCCTTTGAATGACACCAGAAATTAAGCCAATTGTTAAAGCTGATCATCTTGTCTCTATGTTGTGGCATCATTCTTGGTGAAGGAAGGATGCTGCTCAGGGTCAGGGTCATACCTGCCTGGGTGACATAATCAGAGAGCTCCTCTATGTCTCTTTTCATGTAGTCCAGGGAGGTACGTCTCAGGTCGTTCACACCAGCATGGACAATGACTGTGTCATATTTGTACTTGCTGTGGAGTGACCCGAGTGCTTGTGTTATGTGGCGGATTCTAGCGCCCGATAGGCAGCTTACTGTGACCCTCTCCTTGTTCAGCCTGGTGAGTGGGACGTCAGTGTGTCTGACTATGGAGTCACCTATGACAAGTATGTTTGGTGTTGTATTTGGCCTTAAGGGCTGTGACTGCTTTGCACACTGATTTTGTGGTTTATGTGTTGCCTGTAGTGTGTCATGAGGTGGCGGTTGCTTGGGTGTCTGCTTTGGAGGCCTCTGCTGTTTAGGTAAATTTTTGCTTAGAGCCTCCAAGTATGTCTTTGTTCAGTCATTACCACCCTCCCTCCTTCCCCCTCCTGTGGTTTCTAGTGGATCTCACCATCCGGTTCTCTTAGGTTATTTGACCAGAGGTAACCTGTACCTTCTTTGACTTGCAAACTCAATCTGAGGTAACAGGGAGAGGGGGATTGTGCGTAAGAGTTTAGCTCGAGAGTTTGAAGCTGACGTGAGCTTGGAAAATTGCCGGCTCGGTTCCGAGCTCGAAACCGATACCCATACATAATGACTGAACGAGGATCAACAATACAGATGGAACGTTATGGTAAGACATAACTTCTTTTTCTTATCTTGGCTTAAATTACTCTGAATACAGTTGAAATACTTGAAAAGCATTGCAGAGTTCTCTGTAAGTGAGCAGAATCCATGCAAACATGCCTGATTTATAGCAGAGAGGAAACGCTTGAAAAGTGACTCCTATGTCCTATAGCCGATAAACAACCACACTCTGGGGTGCTTCCCAACTCAGAGAGACCAGGTAAACACCTTCTTCCTCAAGATGGATGGTACTGGAATTTCTTAATGCAAAAGCAGCTCTGAAGTACAGATTAAACAACAAACAAAGTCCTTGGCTAATTCTCCATTCTGCAAAGTGATCTGTTGGCAAACCAAACAAGTAAAGCCAACAGAGAGAGAGATGGCTATTTTTGCCACAAAATGAAGTCAATGCTTTCAACAATGCATTAGTTCTCACTGTGTAAGTGCAGAAAATCAAGAAAATATTTTTGTCTTAGGTTGGAAGGCTCTGGATGCAGTTAAAACACTTGAAAAGCATTGCAGAGTTATCTGCAAGTGATTTCAGCTATTGATAAGGATATATACTGGTTATGATGTGGCATTGGCAGCTATCTTTAAGTGTTGAGTAGGATTTCAGCTGTACTGAAGCAGCATTTGAATTTATGTAGAATTAATTTTTTTAATCATTGATCTAGAGTTAGGTTCTAGTGGAAGTTGGTAGCAATGGATATATAGGGTGAATTAGATTCATGTGTGGAAGGTGGGGAGGGGGAATAAAGGGATTAATAGTGTGTGTGGCTTCCATACCAATGCTTGAGGTGAAATTGCTGGAGCTTTAGTAGCTCGTGGGGGAAAAAAAGATGAACAGCATAATGCAAAAATGCTTTTTCCCATAGGAAATCATTGCCAGTGTGGTTTCTAAATATGTTCTGACAATGATTCACTTCTTTAGGGTGATTTTTCCCTTCTTCATGTTGTGCTTATCCCCCTGCAAAAACAAGAAAAAAAAGCAGTTTTCATCCTTTTTGGCTTGCATTTTCTTTTTTTTTTTTTTTGTTCTTTTGAAACGTCCACTTTCAGGAAGTCGATGTTTCATAGTAGAACCTGTGTGTGGTGTATGGAAAAGGTACTTGGCTAATTCTCTGCAATCTATAGGCTGTACTTTAACCTGTTGATCACAGAAATACTGGAATTGGATGTTGTTGTTGTGGGAGGCAGAAACACTGGATTTGGTGAACTGATTTTATCTAGGGAGGCATTGCTTTCTATGACTTAGGTATTGAATAAGGTAAGTATTTCTGGTGGAGAGCTATTATGAGAAGGGCTGCATTTCTTATTTGAGTTCAGATTTAACAGGTTATGTACTGATGGTCAGAACCTTTGTGGTCATTTTTGTGTTAAAGTTGTAGGTGGCTGTTATATTGTTTTCTGTCAAGGATAATTTGTTTTTTCCTTAGATTGCATAATTCTCTATAGTGTGCATTTTACAGGGGAATTTATTGTTGAGCCTACTTTCCAATCTTTGTCTCTATTAGACATTGTAGTTTTTGTCTGGGTAGTGAGCCATGGAGAGTGGTTAATTTTCACTCTTTTTTTGTGGAGTAGGCATGGCTGTTTAGATTATTTAAGAATAAGGTGTTAAAAGTATTGACAACCTCATCGAGTTACTGAGTTTTTGAGGTAGACCAATTAAAGGCTTTCAATATGTTGATGAAGCCTTTATTAAATTTAGAAGGGTTTCCAGATGTTTTAAGTTGTGAGTTGTATTTCTATGGGTATAGGCTGGAAAGCGGTCTCAGAGTGAAAAAAAGCCTTTGGCTTGGCTTTATCTTTGCTTACAGGTGTATGGACCTTTATTGGCTATCTTTTCTGCACTGCTGTGGAGTTTTGGCATATGTGTTATTTACAGCATTTCCTGTGGTTACTAGTATTTTGCTGCTTTTTTGGGATGGCAGAAAGAAATGTTTGAGGGAGAACACCTGTGAATTCAAGAGAGAGATCCCTGCTTGGGGAACTCACTAGATTTATTTCCTTGTTTTCTCAACCAGATTGTACCAAAGGAGACCTGGATTATGGCATTCTGTGTTACCAGCCAGGACAGAGACACTGTGAATCACTTCCTGTGGGGGAAGGGGGAAGTGCAGCTAGTACTATGGTGCCTTTGAACATGGAACTAACTCTGAAACTTTTGCAGGCTGTTTGCAGCCTGAAAGAATGGCTTCTTTTTGTAAATATGACAACTTGGACAATAATGACTGGCAAAAGACTACCGACTTTATTTTCAGCAACAACGGACATCCTAAAGCCCATACAGAGGCAGTTTTATACCAAGGTATGATAAATGAGTTAAAAGACTGTCTTACTAAATACAAGTCACTTACTTTGGACAATTGGTGTTTAGGTGAATGTGTTTTACATAATCGAGTTCCAAGGGGCTTGCATTTGAGCAAGTTCCCTAACAATATAATAGCAGCAGGTTCTGTTTTATTTAATGAAATTGTAAAAATTTTAAATGAATGTAGGTTTACTATTATGTGTTTGTTAATTAATGATAATGAGAAATGTTTAGATATTTTACACCATAAAATACTGGATTTAAATGCACAGATTCAAAAAGATTTACTTTTTACTGTGAATGAATACAAGGGTAAATATAAATATGTAAATACTTTTTGTGAGGTGGAAAAATTGTGGTTAAAAATAAGAAAAGGAAGGAATCTAAATTATTAAGAGATGAGAAAGAATTTGCTGACAACGGAGCATACACTATGTTCTTAGCTAAAAACTACACTTTTTCAAGTGAGTTTAAATACTGTGCAAGGCACTACTAGGGATGGTGGGGGGGGGGGGTGTTGAAAGCACCGAGGACAGGCAGGTATCCCTTTAGAAAGACCTCCTTTGAGGAGATCTCCTAGAATTCAGAATTTAGACACACGTCCTTCCTGTGCACAGGCAACACGCAATTGACAGCCACACTGGAAACACAAAGGGAAAGCAAACAAGAAGAAATAGAATTAGGTCATACTAGTATGCCTGTTAGTTCATACCATTATGAACAGCAACGGTTGTGTTCATTCATTTAACAACTTTCATGTTTTTAATTATGTTGGTGTAGCTTTGGAAGAGTCTCATTTCAAGTTATTTCAAAAGTGTCTTACCTTTGTCCCAGCTAGAAAAGGGAAATTGACTGAGACTTTACTTGACACCAAGCTATTCATTAGGAATTTAAATGTGAAAGAACTTTATAAAGACCATGCTATTTCACCTCCCTTTCAGACCTTGGATACTAAGACTGTGGTTTCCAGGAAGAGTACGTTTAACCCACCCCTGCACCCAGTGTTATCAAATTTTGATGTTTTATTTGAGAATGAGTTTAAACATTTTTTCAAAGCTAAAAGATGGTCATGTAACAACTTAAGTCAGGAGGAAAGGGATGTTTTATATATGTTGTCACAACAAGGAGCTAAGGATTATGAAGCCAGACAAAGGGGGTGGTGTGGTCTTAATGACGCATTGGAGCTGTATGGGGAAAATGTTAGATATCTTTACCGAAGAAGGTAGATATTGTCAGGTCTCTAGGAATGAGATCGAAATAACTTAGAAAAAGATAGATGTTATTTTGGAAGATAATCTCTTGCAAGGTATGACTGATACAAAATTGTACAATATCCTACAAGTAAAGATATCGGTTATCCCAGGAATCTTCGGAATTCCCAAGGTCCATAAGAACTTGCAGAACCCCCCCACTGAGGCCAATTGTAGCATAAGCTGGCTCAAAAATACAACCCTTGGCCATGTTTACTAACTCTAAGCTAAAGCCATTTTATGGACTCCACCAACACATCTTAATAGATTCTTGGGATTTCCTGACTAAGTTAGGCCAGGTTCCCTTTGATGCCAGCTATATTTTCATGACCGTAGATGTTAAAGATCTTTTCTCAGTTATACCCCACCAAATAGGTTTAACCTGGTTTGAAGACGTTTTGACTGAGCTGGATTTTTTGAATGCCAACGACTTTAGGCTGATTTTGGAAAACATGGAACTTATTTTGGATAACAATTTTATCTATTTTCAGGGTGAATATTATAAACAACAGGACAGAGTAGCAGTGGCCGCAGCATTGCCCCAATTTTCACTAATTTGGTATTCCTTTATTGGGAGAGACATTTTGAATTTACCAGTGATTTCTTCAAAAATATTCGTGCCTATTATCATTATTTGGACAACATTTTTGAGTAATGGGATGGTACATCTGAGTCAACAACAGTTTTTATGCAATTTGTACATTCTACTACCAGTTTACTGTTCTTTACCAGTTCAGTTGATACTGAGTCTGTTGCATACCTAGACGTACTTATTTCTAAAGATACAGAAAAAAGTGAATATGTGTCTCAAATACACATAAAAGAATACTTTTCAAATTCGTACTTACACCCCAAAAAAAGAATATTGCAAAGGGTCAAATGGTGAGGGCAGCCCAGATGACTTCTAATGAATGGGTTCTGGGTAGGGAACTTGAATTTATTGAGAGCTTATTTTTCACTCGAGATTATCCCAAACTTCTTATTGATAACATCAAGAAGGAAATTATGGATGGTTTGGGATTTAAATATTACCAATGGATTATGGGTAAGCCTATTGCCAGCAGTATTTCTGCTGTGACAGTTGACATTCAGGAGACTTTGGAAATAGGGATAATACAAAATGTTTACCCTTTAGGCAAAGGAACCTCTGGAACCAAGGATATGTATGTCTTAGGGTATAACCAAGATTCTTTGCGAATCAAAGAAATTATTCTTAAGTTCTGGAATATGTTTGCCATGATGCCCAGCACTCTCTCAGTTTTTCAGTATTGCTTTAAGGTTAGTTATAGGAGAGCTGCCAACCTTAAGAACTTGTTTGAAAATGCAGCATGAGTTAATAACTTCACACCGTACAAAAATAAGGGTATTTTCAGATGTGGCAGTTGTGCACAGTGTTGGATGGTGGTTAATAACAGCAAGTTAATTTTTACCAAGCTTGGATACGTTTATTCCTACTGATGGACACCAGAGTTGTACATCTAAAAAAATAGTATACATGGCATATTGTACCATCTGTTATGCATTCTATATAGGGAAGACTGAGAGATGTCTTAGAGAATATATGAGCATTTATATGATCTAAACGGTTTACTATTGTTTGTGCGAATGACATTCTATCGGCTGCAATCTGCCTAAAAACAGAATGACAAATGCACAAGCACTTTTGCACCAGATAGTCGAATCCACTTATGCGAATGCACAACTGCATTCGCATAAGTGGAAATCGACTATCTGCACAGAGATCGTGGTACAGTGGGGAGTGGAAATTCATCCACATCCCCACTGTAGTGCGATCTCGGAGTTACAATATATAAATAGGGGGTGTGGGGGGCGCAGAGGGGCTTGCCCTCATGCAAAAACATGATAGCTGTATAGGAGTTTGATTTACATCAGCTCCTATATGGCTATCACGTGGTGGTTTCAACTACAGTGTAGAGTCAAATGCGTCGAGCATTTGGTTCGACATTGTGAAAGGTATTTTTTTTTACTTTCGGTATTACCATTCGTTTATTTGAACGGAAAATGTTTTTCCATTTGAATGAACAATAGTAAACCGATCTAAACATGGGCAAAGACACCAATGCCCTGTACAGACATCATTTAGTTTGTCCCTCAGCCAGATTTAAATTCTGGGTGATACAGCAAGTTCAGATTCCAGAAAGGGGTGGTGATTGGGAATCCAGGTTGGAATACCGAGAGATGGTATGCAAATATTTTTTGATGCCTCTGTAAACCCTGGTTTAAATTATCACTTTTCTATAGTTCCTGCTTTGAAACTGAAAGCAAACATTTTATGACATCTTTGTTGTCATGTTTAGGAGACTTTATACACTTTTGTAAGTAGTATTTGTGTACATACATTTTTGTAATTATTTGTACCAAATTGTGTTGTGCATATATGTGTGTGTATATATATGTTAAATAAGAGTATACAATTTTCTGTGATGTTTCTTTAAATTTTCAAACGTTGTGTAATTAACTTACAGCCACTCACATTCAGGTTTTGATTATTTTAATAGTTGGTTTGTGACAATACACCATTCTGATGAAGTTTCCGTGGGTGAAACAAAAGGACTTATTTGGTGTGGATATTTTGTATTAAACTTAATAATATATTGGTTTGGCTCGGCTTTGTCTTTGCTTACAGGTGTATGGATCTTTATTGGCTTTCTTTTCTGCAGTGCTGTGGAGTTTTGGCAAGTCTGCAACTTTAACTGTTGTGTAAAGAGTTTTAATAGCTGCGAAATCTCTCCCTCACTCCCGTTCACATTATGCTGGCCTGAAGAAACTGTATTAAATTCCCCACTTTAAGAGCAAGAAGAAAACTGATTCTTCATAGCAGTTAAGTGTGCGAAAATAAAATATGATATTCAAAAACATTAAATTATTTTCAGTACTGTTTTAGCTGCCTTTCTGTAAAAAAAAATTCTAAGCTTGTTTCCTGCCTTTCCTGTAACTAGTCTAGTGCAGATACAGATTTGCTGTATCTAGGACTGTTTGTAAGCTTCTGAGCCCTCAAGCTTTTCTGTGTTGGAGAGAAGCCTTCTAGCTTATCAGTGGGAGTAGTAAGCACTAGGTAAACTATCTACCACAAAAAGAGTAGTTTCTGGCCCAGAAATTGTAGTTATTGGCCATTTGGGCTGTTTTTTAATCTCTCTCAACTTTTCTGGTTTAAAAGCCCGCATTTGAGCTTGTTTCCCACTTTTCCTGTAACTAGTCTAGTCTAGATACAGATTTTCTGCATCCAGGGCTGTTTGTAAGCTCTTCAATTTTTCCCTTAGATCTACTAGTTTTCTCCTCTCCTGCACTTTTGCTAGCTTATTAGTCTAGCACTTTACCAGACTTCTTGTAGCAATTATTGTAGCACACAAAACTAAATGTTCTACAAGGAAACAGATTCAGTACTTATTGTTAATGCCCACCTGTCCCGGCATGTCTAAAGGTCAGTTCTCTGTGCTTTCTCCTATTAAGCTGGTAAATCTGGGCATCCTGAGGCAATGTAGCAACTGCCTCATGTACACCGACAACTCTCTCCTCTTACCTCCCAACACTCAGACTTGCGAGAGATGCACTTATATATCCAAATTGGAAGCCACGCACTCTCCAGCCAACACCGGAATAGCTGGTCAAGAGAAGAAGTTCAACACTTGCACCACACCACATGGAACACATGGACCTCCAAAACACACACCAGCACTGCCTTCACATAAAAACACAAACCACACAGCCACTTTCGCGGAGGCTGTCAATAAAAATCTACCCAAACAGCAGAGACCTCCAAGGCAGAAATGCACTCAACCACACAACACAACACTTATCATGAGACACATAATTCTCCTAAACAGTGTGCCACTCAACCAAAGCCCCTAAGGCAAAACAGCATGCCCAATATACTAGTCATAGGTGACTCAATAGTGAGGCACATTGATGTCCCACTCACTAGGCTGAATAAGGAGAAAGTAACAGTCAGCTGCTTGTCAGGTGCCAGGATCAGCCACAAAACGCATGCACTCAGGTCCCTCAACAACAGGTACAAATATGACTCAGTCATTTTACAATGTGGGCGTGAATGACCTGAGATGTACCCCCCTGGACTACATGAAAAGAGACATGGAGGAGCTCTTGGATTATGTAGCCCAGGCGGGTATGACCCTAACCCTGAGCAGCATCCTACCATCACCCAAAATGATACCACAGTACAAGCAGAAATTGATTGAGTTCAACAATTGGCTAAGATTCTGGTGTCATTCTGAGCGGATCCAGTATCTGTCTGCCTAGGATAACATAATTGACAGACCTAGATGCTTTGCCATAGATAGCCTGCATCTGTCACCCTTGGGCTTCCAGATGTTGGCCAAGGCTCTTGACACACCTTTAGTGCCTTTTTTTAGGCGGTGTTCCTAAGACCAAATTACCACCGTAACAGCTGCAAACAAATGCAGTCTGAGGGTCATGCTGCTCAATACTAGAAGTCTAAATCTCAAAATGCACTCGCTAAAGGCAGTCCTTAAAATGGAGAATATCGACATTTGTGCTGTATCAGAGACCTGGTTCAAGGCAGCAGAAAGCACCCCTACACTACCAGGCTATAACTCTTTCCACACCTTTCAGCCCCAGAACTTAGACCAAAGTTCCAAAGGCACCTCCAGCTAGTAGCCCAACATAATGCATCAGAGATACTTCAGGTGCAGCTAACATTGGGTAAGAGAATGATCCAGATCATAGCCTCCTATAGGTCTCCAACCATGTCCCAAGACTCACACTGTGCACGTTCATTAGCATCCAACGTAACACTCTCATACTAGGCAACTTCAACTAACCCTCCATTAACTGGGAAAACTACTTATGTACAAATACACTTGCCCAACATTTCCTGGAGTTCATTCATTCCAGTGCTGTGGACCAGCTCATTCTTACCCCCACTAGAGGTAGCAGCATCCTTGACCTGGTCATTACTAACATGGGTGACCGTTACTCTACACTTATAGTCAGCTCCTCCCTAGTTAGATCCGATCACAAACAAATCACCTTGGAAATCCACATCCCTCCTATCCCACCCCTACAAAGGTAACCACCATGAAATACTTCTCCAAAGCTAACTTTGGGCTCCTAAAAACAGAGATGGCTAACTTCATGGCACCCTTGCAAATGGAGAATAGTTGCATGACTGCCAAATCATATGCCAGTGCACTGTACGAGCACGTATACAAATGCATGGATCTCGCCATACCCAATAGAACCAAGACGCTCCCCTCCAAAAAAAGGAAGACTATCTGGTGGTCCCCTGCCTTAAACAAACTCTACAACAGAAGGAGGAAACTGATGCAGAATAAGGTGAAGTCCCAAGACTGGAAAAACTCCCTTATCAGCCTCAACAAAAAGTTGAGATCCTTCATCAAATCCTCTAAAGCTAGCTACGAAAACATAATTGCAGCAGATAGTAAAGACAACTACAAGGCCTTCTGTAGTTATGTAAAGAATCTCCACGGCAATACACAGATTTGCTCTGAGCTACTGCACAATAGTACCTCCTATACCCTGCCAGCACATATTGCCAATATACTGGCCAACAGATTCATTGCCAAGTTTACCCCTCCCCCCCAAAGGACCAATCACAATACCAGTAAATGGCCAGGCACCCAGTATTACTGCTGCACAGGTTAAAACAGCACTGTCCAAGGCCAGGAATACAGCTTCTATGGGACCTGACAATATCCCTGGCTGTGTTCTGCATGAACTACAGAGTGAACTGGCACCTCACCTGTGTGCCCTGTTCAATCACAGTCTCACCTCAGGCTTTGTCCCTACCAAATGGCGCACTGGTACAGTCATCCCCTCTCCATAAAGGATGTGCGACTACAGACCCTAGGAACTATCACCCCATTAGCCTGATGAGTCTGATATGCAAAGCTATGGAACGTATCATCATGGACCTAATAAACAAGGATATAGGGAATCTCCAAACTCTGGATCCCACATAGTTTGGTTTTGTGAAGGGTAGATCATGCCTGCTCAACTTGGTTGACTTCTTTGAGTCAGTCACCAGAGCTGTGGATGAAGGCAAGGTGGTTCATACAACCTACCTTGATCTGGCCAAGGCCTTTGATACCATTCCCCACTCAGGAATCATAGAAAAACTCACTAAGCTAGGCATCAACCCCTATATCACTAGGTGGGTTGCAAACTGGCTCACAGATAGAACCCACAGTGTGAAAGTAGCTGACTCCAAGTCAGACTGCCGACTAGTCACGAGTGGAGTCTCACAGGGTTCGGTCCTGGGTCCTCTCTTGTTTGATATCTACTTCTCTGAAGTCCAGGCCAACAAGAAAGGACTCTGGCTGACAAAGTTCACAGACGATTTCAAGTTGGGAACTATTATTAACTCCCCAAGTGATGTTGACATCCTACAGAATGGCCTCGCTGAGACCATCGACTGGTGTCAAAACCATGGCCTTAAGCTCATTGCCAAAAATGTGTCGTCATCCCCTTTGCAAAAAAAACAGTTCCCATGAATTACCACACTGATGGTAGTCCACTGAACACCGAAGGCATTGTAAGAGATCTGGGAACACAGATTGACAGCAACCTCTCTCTTGATCACCACAGTGCCACTGTGGTCAGAAAGCCCTTCTATATGGCACATCTCATTACTAAGGGAATCCAGGAAGAAAGAGGTCATTGTCTCCTTCTACTCTTCCCTCATTAGGCCAGTCATTGAGTACAATGCCCTATTTAGCATGTACCTCACTAGACACCTGCAACAACTGGAGACGCCACAAAAGTACCTCACAAAGAGGATCCTAGGCCTTAAACGCTCGTCCTATATGGACAGACTCAAAAAACTCCAACTATTGTCTGTCTCATACAGCCTACTTAGAGGCGATCTCTGCTTGACTTACAAAGCCATGTCTCACCCAGCTCTGTTAGAAATGTTACATCTAAAGAAATCCCAATCCCTTCACATCACACGCTCCAGAGACCTCAACCTCATTATCACAATCAACAGAACATACTGGAGGGACAGGTTCCTAACCCAGTGACTGCCCATGCTATGGAATAGACTTCCCATACATATCAAGCAGAGCACCATGCTGACACTCTTCAAGAGAAATCTTGATGAGTGGATGGCAAATAGAAAATTCACCCCGGGAATAACTGCAGTCATTCTACTCAACAGAGGCACTGGGAACTAAGGTCGGGTGGCACGATGCCAGGGTAATCCTATGGCTAGGCTTGTAAAGACCCCAGGGCTATCAGCCTAGTACACACCATTGAACCTGTGAACCTATAAAAATGTACAATCGTACTATCAAATGTATAATTCAGACCCTTATGATTAAAATAGGGTTGATAAGCAAGAACTCTGCCCGGACACACCTCTGCACACCCAAAGACCACTACTGAAAATTAAAGCATGCTGACAAAGGATAAAAAAAAAAAAAAACTGCAACAGCAAAGTCCACAGGTGGTGTGATCAGTAAGGCTCGAAGTCCCAAAAGTAAAAACAGATTTATTCAACACAAAAATAAAATAGTTGGTTAAGCTCTTTCATCAAACATGACTTTATCAAAACTATGAGTTTAAAATTACCAAACATTTAAATATCTAAAATACAATGATCACATAAAGATGGTTTTAAAGGGGTATTACCTCGTTTTATACACACACAGCTTTTCTCTTGAGGACTGGCATAGTAGAGGTACTGTCATTTATCCCCGGCTCAGATGTTGCATTTAGTCTGAATTGCCATCTGAGCTCATGCTCCTCAATTTTATTTTCCCAGAAACCTCCTTTTACATATTTTGTAATTCTTTCTAAAATACCAAATTTAAAATCAAAATTATTTCCTTGACAAGTTCCATTATTATGTCTGAACAATGGATTATTATCACAATTCTTAACTACATAGAGATGCTCATAAATAAGTTTCCATAAATTTCTAGTTGTTTTCCCCACATAAAAATAGTTACGTTTTACACACAGTTATATATACAATACCAAGTGTGCCACAATACCCAGAACTCACAAAAGTAACAATAATAATAAAAAATTTCAAGAAACTTAAATAAATTTTAGACCTTGTTAAACAAGGTTAGGGATTTACAATGTGACAATATGTTCTTAACAGAAAGTATCAACAGAAAAACAGTTCCAAAAGGCCTTAGGATGTTCAAATTTCCAAATGGTTTATTAATGGGACAGTCAGAGACTGATGAACTGTTGGCTGTGTTTGATCATCATGGAATAGAGCTTATGCAGTTTATTGTGAGATTAAATGAGAACAATATTAAAGATTTGTTAGAAAAAGCTAATGTTTTAAATAATGAAATTCTTGATGATGGCTCTTTGGAATTGTTTGCTGAAAAGTATGATTTGTTGTTTGAGAGGGTAGAAAACAATTTTAAGGACAATTTGAGAAGAGTACAAAGTTGTATAGGGATGCACTTGAATACGAAAATAATTCAGCATACCCCTTTCCTAAAGCATACTCGGGTGCCATTGAACACAATTTAAATTTTGGTAACCCAGACCAATAGCAAGGGATGGCTGGGGTAGTGGGGGGATTCCATAAGGGGCCCAAGGTAGACCATGGAGAAATCTCAGTCAAACTTCTTTACAGGATGAGGAAGTGTTTGATGATGGTGACTCTGGACCTAGAAGGTCAGAGAGGATACAAAATAAGAACAAAAATAAATATAATAATTTTTTAGGACAATTCCATGGGCAACAGAATTCGAACAGCAGGGGGAAAAGAGTGGGTTGGAAAAAGAAAACGAACAACCACTAAGGGAACTAGAAAATGATTTGAGGATTATCAGCACATTTGAAGGGAAAATTATGAGTTATGGGGGCTATAACATCTTTAATTATACTGATATCAACTTTACTCCAACACATTTTTCCCTCTTTAGGAAGCGGTTAAAATGTATTCCTTCCAGAAGTAATGATTTAGCTGATACACTTATTGAATTTAAATTGTTCATTAGGAAACTGAATTTGCAATTTTTATTTAAGGATAGAAGTGGGCAGGGCAATGAAAGTTTCAGAAGAAAAAGTGTTTTTAATCCACCCCTTCACCCTTTAATTTCAAATTATGAGAAAATTTGTACTGATGATATTTACCAACAATTACAATACTCTAATAAAAAGTTTCATAGCATTAGTAGGGAGGAGGCAGTTCTCCTATGTGAGTTGAGACAGAACAATGAGATTTGGGTTATGAAGCTGGATGAAGGGGGAGGGATGGTGATTGTGAATAAGATTTATTATGACCAGGATATGTGTAACATCTTGTATGATACTGAGAGGTATGAAACAGTTTCCTTGAATGAAGTTTCAATAGCACAAAGGCAAGTACAACTTTACATGGAAGATTCTTTATATCAAGGGGTAATTAATGAAGTGATCTACAGTTATCTCTTAAATGACCATCCAACTATTCCCATGGTATTTGGTATTCCGAAAACCCACAAAAATATATATAAACCCCTCCATAGGGTGATAGTGGCAGCTAAGAACAGCATTACCCACACCTTATCAGTGTTTATTGATAAGTTAATACAACAAAATTTAAAACCTGTGGAGTGTGTTAAAGGATTTGTGGGACTCTCTGACTAAAATCAAGCAGGAGTTTTATAATGATGGTGTGTGTTTTTCAATGGTAGATGTTGACCTTTTTTCATCAATACCATGTGATGAAGGACTGGAATTGTTAAGGGAGGTATTGGTAGAACTTACCAACTTAAACTCAGTTTATCCAATTTTATGGTAGAAAGTATGGAGATTATTTTAAAGAATAATTATATGGTCTTTGGGAATGAATTTTTTAAACAAGTGAAAGGGGTGGCAATGGGCGCTAATTGCACCCCTACCTATGCATACCTCGTCATGTATGCATGGGAGAAGAGATACATTTTTTCAAAAAGTTACAACCATTGTTGGTACGTCTATCTGAGATTTTTGGACGACATCTTTATTTTATGGTAAAAGAAAGATAGCAAAAGGGACAATTTCGTCCATTATATTAATAATGTGAATTCATTTTTGAAGTTCACACACACACATTGGGAATAGTCGGTTGATTATTTACATATAACCATCTTCAAAATTAAGGCAGAGGGTATGTTTGGTTCTAAAGTGTACAGGAAACCAACCTTCTCAAATAGTTATCTTGATTATAGTTGTCAACACCCCCACTCCCATATTAAAAAGAATAAAAAGAAACATTGTAAAAGGCCAAATGGTAAGAGCTGCCAGAATGTGCTCTAATTTAAGCACATTCAAACTTGAACTTGGGAATTTAATCAGTATGTTCTTAGAGAGGGGATACCCGTAACATTTCTTTTAGAAATGGGAGAGAATATTTTGTAGGAGTGGGGTTTGAAATATGTTCCCCTATTGAGTTCTAATGAAGGGATAGTGGTGCACACGAATGATGCTCATGAAAACTTCCCCTATGCTATGTTTATCAAATCTGATAATGAAAGTGATATTTTGAAAGAAATTCTAACAAAAAAACGGACTATTTTCAGAGGTGATACAGAAATTGTTGAACTACGAGGGGGAAGACCGAGATTCGTCTTTAAAACAGGCAATCATTTAAAAAATCTATTAGAACATCTGATTAAAAGGTATGTTGACATTAACAACTTCATGGGGGGAACTAAAAAGTGTGGTATGTGTAAATACTGTAAATATATCAACTTGAACAATAGTATTGTAGGAGACCCCCCAAGAAATATTTTTTCTGAGTTCTGGGAATTGTGGCACACTTGGTATTGTATATATTGCTGTGTGTGAAACATGTAATCATTTTTATGTGGGGAAAACAACTAGGAATTTACAGAAATAGGTTCATAGGTTCATACTAGGCTATCTGCCCTAGGGCATTTATAAGCATAGCCAGAGTGTGTTTGGCTATCGCCACCCATTTTATATTAATTTTGCTATGCCCTTTTTTGAGGTTAGTATACTGTGCCTCTGTCTAACAGTGACACAGAAGTGATACCCGGGGTAAACCTACTATCTCCCATCCACTCATCAAGATTCCTCTTGAAGAGAGTCAATGAGGGACTCTGCCTAACCTGGACTGGGATTTTATTCCAGAGTGAAGGGAGCCTCTGGGTTATGAATCTGTCCCTCCAGCATGTCCTATTTATTTCAGTGCTGAGGTTCAAGTCTCTTGAGCGCGTAGCTCGATGGGATTTGGATTTTCTGAGGTGCAGCATGTCCATTAATTCCGGGTTGGACATGGCTTTATACGTCAGGCACAGATCACCTCTGAGCAGGCGGTATGCCACTGAGTAGAGCTGGAGTTTCTTTAACCAGGCAGCATATGGCATCTGTTTGAGCCCTTTGATACTCTTGGTGAGGTACTTTTGGGGTCTTTCCAGTTGCTGCAGGTGTCTGGTAAGGTACATCCCAAAAGGCATTGTACTCAATTATGGGCCTGATGAGGGATGAGTAAAGAGGCACGATGACCTCCCGTGATCTAGATGTGAATCCCTTCATGATTAGGTGGGCTATATAAAATGTTTTTCTAACCACTTTGGCCACGTGGTTGTCAAATGAGAGATTGCTATCAACTTGGGTCCCCAGGTCCCTAATTACTTCTTCTGTACTTAATGGATTACCACCTATGTGGTAATTTGTGGGCACTTTGTTTTTGCCAAAGGGGATGACTATACACTTTTTGGCGTTTAGCATGAGGCCATGGCTCTGGCACCAGTTGTCTGTTTCTATGAGGCCCTTTTGGAGGATGCTTGTGTCGGCTGGAGAGTCGATTATGGCGTCCAGTTTGCAGTCATCTGCGAACTTGGTCAGCCACAGTCCTTCCGTGTTGGCCTGTACCTCTGAGAAATATATACCGAACAAGAGAGGTCCCAGGACGGAGCCTTGTGGGACGCCACTTGTAACTGGTTTGGAGTCTGACATGGCTCCAACAATTCTAACCATGTGGGTTCTGTCCTTGAGCCAGTTTGCAACCCATCTAGTGACATAGGGGTTTATATTTAAGCTGGTGAGCTTATCTATAATGCCCGAGTGGGGTATTGTATCGAAGGCTTTTGCGAGGTCCAGGTAGGCTGTGTGGACCACCTTCCCCTTGTCAATGGCCTTGGTGACTGTTTCAAAGAAATCGACCAGGTTTAAGAGGCAGGATCTGCCCTTAACAAAGCCGAACTGGGTAGGATCCAGTGTCTGTAGGTCCCCAATATCTTTATTTATGAGGTCCATGATGATCCTTTCCATAGCTTTGCAGACCAAGCTAGTCAGGCTTATGGGGCGGTAGTTTCCAGGATCCGTTGAGGCACCACCTTTGTGGAGCGGGACCACTGTTGCTGTACACCACTCTTTGGGTACATATCCTGTAGTAAGGCTGAGATTGAACAGTAGTTTTATGTTTGGGTTTAGCTCTTCTTGGAGTTCATGTAGGACACAGCCCGGGACACCGTCTGGTCCCATTGATGCTGTGTTTTTTGCTTTGGAGAGGGCGGCTCTTACCTGAGCATCTGAGATGTCAGGGGGGAAACAGTCTGCTGGGATAGATATTTGCCCTTTTGGTGGGGGGGGGGGGGAGTTTGTGCTGAACCTGTCAGCTAGGATGTTGGCAATGTCTGTGGGTTCGGTGTATTTTTTGTCATTTTGGACTAATTCTGAGCATATCTGGGAATTCCCACCCAGGTTCCTAACATAACTAAAGAAAGCCTTGTGATTATCCTTAGTGTCCTGTGCAATTTTTCTCTCAAAACTGGCCTTAGACGATTTTATGAGTGCCTGTAGTTTTTTGCTAATACTGATCAGAGATGCCTTCCCTTCTTGGGATTTTTCTCTATCATGTAATAGCTTCCTCCTTCTGTTGTATAGTTTGTTTATGGCTGGGGTCCACCAGACAGGATGTCTGCCTTTGGAGGATTGGGTCTTGGTTTTATTTGGGATTGCATGATCCATGCATTCCTGAAGGTGTTCATAGAATGTGTTTATAAAGGATTCTGCGGTCTGGGCCGTATTTTCCACAGGCCGGGGGCTTTGAATGATTCCACCTCGGTTTTGAGGAGTGTGAAATTTGCTTTAGAGAAGTTTTTCACTGTGGTTTTCTGGGCAGGGGGTGGGGTCGGGATGTGAATATCCAGTGAGATTAGTTTATGGTCTGATCTTACCAGTGAGGGATACACTTCTGGTCTGGAGAATGAAGTCCTCGTGTTGGTGATGATCAGGTCCAGTATGTTTTCCCCTCTTGTGGGAGTGGTAACAAGTTGTTCCATAGCATTTCAGTTTATAAATTCTAGGAACCTTTGGGCTAGGGTGTTGGAGCTAGTAATGCTCCCAGTCTATGTTTGGGTAGTTGAAGTCGCCCAATATAATATAATGGTGTTTGGAGAGACCTTCATATTTTCCAGTGTTCTCAGGAAGGCCGAGTGGGGTTCCTGGGTTTGGGAGGGTGGTCTGTAGCAGGCTATAAACTGGAAGGCAGTTTTACCCACTGTTAGTTGCACATGGATAGTCTGTGATGCTTCATGCTGTGCCACCAACCTGGAGGTGTGGGTATCTTTGACGAATATTGATACTCCCCCTTCTTTTGTGGTTCGGTCCAAGTATTGGGGCCAAAAAGCATGGTATGAGGTATAACCTGGTAGTGCTGGGGTGCTGTCTGGAGCCTTGAACCAGGTTTCTGTTACTGCACAGATATCGATGTTCTCCATGCTAAGGAGAGTTTCGAGTGCATGCATCTTGACGTTTAGACTTCTGGCGTTGAGTAGCATTACTCTTAGTTTCTTATCCCTTGTGATACCTATGGAGGTGGGTTTGTCTTTTGAGCCTTGCCTAAAAAAGGCACTATGAGGGTAGCAAGAGCCTTTGCCAATATCCGAAAGCCCAGGGGTGACAGCTGCAAGCTGTCCCTAGCGAAGCATCGTGGCTTGTCGAGCATGTCATCCCAGGCTGACAGGCATTGGATCCCCTTTGAATGACAACAATACTTAAGCCAATTGTTGAAATTGATCATCGTGTCTTCATATTGTGGCATCATTCTTGGTGAAGGTAAGATGCTACTCAAGGTCAGGGTCATACCGGCCTGGGCTACATGCTCAGAGAGCTCCTCTATGTCTCTTTTCTTGTAGTCCAGGGAGGTATTTCTCAGGTCATTCACACCAGCATGGACAATGACTGAGTCATATTTGTACTTGCCTTGGAGTGACCTGAGTGCTTGTGTTATGTGGCGGATCCTAGCGCCCGACAGGCAGCTCACCGTGACCTTCTCCTTGTTCAGTCTGTTGAGCGGGACGTCAGTGTGCCTGACGATAGAGGCACCTATTACAAGTGTATCAGGTGTGTTGTTTAGCCTTAAGGGCTGTGACTGTTCGGCACACTGGCTTTGTGAGCTTATGTGTTGCACGTGTTTTGTTTTGGGGTAGCGGTTGCTTGGGTGTCTGCTTTGGAGGTCTCTGCTGCTTAGGGAGATTTTTATTTAGAGCCTCCGAGTATGTTTTTGTGTGTTTATGTGTTTGGTTTGCTGTCGTGGTAGGTCTATGTGAGACTGGAATTGTAGTGAGTGTGGTTTCCTTCTCCTCCTGACTGGTTACGCCAGCACTGAGTTGAGAGAGCTTAGCCTCCAGTTTGGCTATATGGTTGCATCTCTCACATGTGTTGGAATTTGTTGGGAGGAGGAGAGGGTTATCTGTGTACATGAGGCAGTTGTAACATTGCCTCAAGATTCCCAGATTCACCAGCTGGACTGGAGAGGAGATTGACAACTGACCTTTCGACATGCTAGAATAGTATTGGGAATTCCTTTATAATTGGAAAAAAAGGGCCAATGGGGAACAAGGTACTCAAGGGGAGTTTGTGAGGGTGTAGTGCTTTTAATTTTTTAGTGCTGACTTATATAATTGCTTTAGTGAGCAAGTACCAGGTAACTTAAATGCAATGTGTTACAGGTAACTTAAATGCAAAAACGACAAACAGTAACTTTCTTTCAAGTGAAACAAGGAAATAAGTACAGTAAGCAATGCAGATATCACTAGGGATCCACAGAAGCGCTGAAAAGCTGTGTTTTAGGTGGAATTAGCATTTCAGGGAAATAACAAGCAAACAAACAACAAGCATACAAACAAAGCTAGATTCAGCAGGCCTGGATCTTGTCTATGCTACAGCAAACAAGGTGTACCAATTTCAGTAAGACACAGTTCAAATATGCAGGCACTATAAGCCTTTAACCAGAAATTCCCAGCTCAGAAGGGCAGAGTCCAGCCTCTCCTCCCACAAGAGTGCAGACCACGAACCTTCTTAATGTTAAATAACTGGCCTGAAGCCCAAGTGCTTAAACCAGAACTAATACACTTTTAGAATAACAGACACTGAGACCTCAATCAGCAGTTCCCAACTTAGAAGGATGTAAGCTACCTGTCCTGCCACCACAGTGCAGGCCACAAAGCTTCCTAATGTAAAACAACTGGTCTGAAGCCCAAATGCTTAATCCAAAAGACTTAGAATGATAGCTACACTTTAATCAAGTTACTACCAAGGAGTAATAAATACAATTGAGTACTTTAAAGAATGCCTGGATTAGTGCTCAAGTTATACAAACAAAGCTAGATTCAGCAGGCCTGGATCTAGTCTATGCTACAGCAAACAATGTGTACCAATTTCAGTAAGAAGCAGTTCAAATATGCAGGCACTATAAGCCTTTAACCATAAATTCCCAGTTCAGAAGGGCAGAGTCCAGCCTGTCCTCCCACAGGAGTGCAGACCACGAACCCTCTTAATGTAAAATCACTGGCCTGAAGCCCAAGTGCTTAAACCAGAATTAATACACTTTTAGAATAACAGACACTTGAGCCCTCAATCAGCAGTTCCCAACTTAGAAGGATGTAAGCTACCTGTTCTGCCACTACAGTGCAGACCACAAACCTTCTTAATGTATTTATGAGCATCTCTGTGCAGTTTAGAATTGTATTTATTTATTTATTTTATTTTATTTTATTTTACATTTGTTAACCAGGCTAGTCCAACTGGATACATGTCCATTTTCAGTGGAGGCCCGGGGAGAAAAGCTCCAAGTTAAAAGACATTCTATAATACATATTGAAAAATATACAGAAACAGAAACATCTAATACAAAAAAAAAAAAATTAGCACATGACATAAAATAGAATGAATCATCTTCAATGTAACAAAATTTACAAAAAGCATTGAAAGAAAATGAGTAGAAGTGTTCAGCATGGTAAGTAGTACTCAGGAAAGACAGTGTAAGGAATTGAGAAAGGAATGTTAGTTTAGAAAATAGGTCCCTGAGGAGTTCTGAAAGAGAATATTATGTTTTGATGGTAACTGATAGTTTGAAAACACCAGTTGCGATAACAATGCCATGTTCAGACATAATAATGGAACTCGTCAAGGAAATAATTTCAATTTTAAATTTGGCATTTTAGAAAGAATTACAAAAGATGTAAAGGGAGGTTTCTGGGAAAATAACATTGAGGAGCATGAGCTCAGATGGCAGTACAGAATAAATGCAACATCTGAGCCAGGGATAAATGACAGTACCTTTATTATGCCAGTCCTCAAGAGAAACCCTATGTATGTAAAAATGGGGTAATATCCCTTTAAAACCATCTCTATGTCATCATGTGATCATTGTATTTTAGATATTTAAATGTTTGGTCATTTTAAACTCATGGTTCTGATGAAGACATGTTTGAGGAAAGAGTTAACCAACTATTTTATTTTTGAGTTGAATAAATCTGTTTTTACTTTAGGGACTTTGAGCCTTATTGGTCACACCACCTGTGGATTTTGTTGTTGTAATATTTATATCTCTTATTGTGGTATTTTCATAGGTTTATAGATTAGTACTAGGCTAACTGCCCCATGTGGGCCATTTTAAGCCTAGCCAATTAACCCATGTGAGAATCAAACCGTGCACTTTCTGTCTCTAAGGCAAATATCTTAACCATTATGCCAACCTCTCTCTAAGTGAACTGCTATGGAGTTGATGGGGTATGCTGTTATTTATCCAGGAGAGGATTTCTTCTAAAGTTGGAATATATGTTACAACACATAAGGCTGCCTTCCATTCATAAAAGCCACAACTTCTGCTCCTGACATTCTATACTTGTTCTGCTCCTCAAGGAAGACTCATGGATCAAGCCTGGAATCACCACACTTAAACAAATCTATATAATTGACTAGGGAACCATTTCTGCAACAAAGAAATAATGTTTTTTTTTCCTAATGGAGTTGGAAGCAGATAACAGCAACGAAAAAAAAGAAAATACAAGGAGTCTTCACTGTCTCCTACAACCTTACAGACATTTTAAAAGTAGCTGTAACTGTCTAATTCTTGTGGAGCTTTGTTCTGTTCCAGTACAAAGATAAATATAGATGTTAAGTTGTCAATCTCGCCTTCATTCTTGCTGGATGGGTTCGGAGCCGATCCTTGGCTCCGACTCGGCACTTCCTAAGCTCGAGAATCACTTTTACCAGCTCGAGGCAGCCCTATGAGGTCACCTTTTTTTACCAGCTCCTGGTAAGTGAATTTTCATTACTCTTTTCAAGAGATTTAGCTATCCCAGTTTCAAATTTTTTCCCCTTTTATAGTTAGTTAGTTCACCGATTCACTTAGACCCTATTCCCGTTAGTTTCTCGATCCCTTTCATATTTTTCTGTTAGTCAGGCCTTAGGCCTTACCCTCCCAAACAATTTCCTGTCAGGATTTTTGTTAGGTGTATCTGTGTTTTTGTTTTAATTAGTGTATTTAAGGACTGAGTGTGTATGTGTTTGTGTCCAAACTCAGTCATGTCAAAAGACACTAGGGTCTCAGGTTTTAAGAAGTGTGACTCGTGCTGTCAGAAGATGTCTCTGACAGATGGTCACACTTCTTGTATTTATTGCCTGGGACCCCTACACCTGCAGGACTCCTGTGCTATTTGTCATTCTTTCAGCCAGAGAGTCTTGCAGGAACGTAGAAACAAATTAATCCTGAGGGGTCTTCTCAAGCCTGAGAGCTCCCCGGCTAAGGTCGGCTCCGGGAAGCCCTCTAAGCCATCCAAGACCCAGACTTCGGTGTCCAAGTCTGTGGCCTTGGTTCCGACTCCACCAGAGTCGACATTGGCTCCATCCAGAGCTGATCCTTCCTTCTTGGAAAGTTCAGTACCGGCGCCGATCGGCACCGATACCCTGGCTTTGGCACCTGTGCCGGCTCCAGCTGGAGCCGATACCCTAGCTTCGAAGCATGCCGTGGCTCCGGCTGGAGCCGAAACGTCTCTATCCCAGCTTGGAGCCGACAAGCTGTCGGCTCCAACTGGAACTGAAGGTTCGTCAGCTCCGATGGCTCCGTCGAGGAAGAGATCTAGATCCCCTTCACTGGAGTCTATCCACTCGGCTCCAGCCTCCCCCTTACTTTCGGAGCAGAGCCATCGGAGCCGATCATCAAGGTCTTCCAGACTCTCAGACCATGACTTGGAGAGAGTGGTGAGTAGACTACTAAAATCACAGGCACTGGCCCAGATGCTCCATAGCCCGTCTCAGCAGATGACCTCTATTCCACACCCTCCTGAAATTCCTCCTTCAACTCTCCTACAGAGCTCGGAGCCGGAGATTATTGGTACCATGACTGTTGCTGCTTCGGAGCCGATACCACACCTTTCGGCTCCGTCGTCTTCGACTCCTATCTCCTTGAGACCGTCCTTGGAGGGATCTGGTCGTCGGGCTTCCCTGGTCGGTTCCGAGGGGGCGAATGGCATCGGAGCCTTGTCCGACCCCGTTCTCCCTCTCGGAGCTTCGGCCTTGGTGAGCTCGGCGCCGACATCTGCTTCGGAGCCTTCCTTTTCGGTGGGCCGGGGATCCCTGTTTCTTCGGAGCGGGGGCTCTCGGTTCTCCCTGGGAGGGGAGCCTTCGAGGTGATGAGGAGTGTGCTACCCCCGAGCTTAGTCAGTAGTTGGTTCCTTTAGCTCCTCTCTCCACGGTGCCTGTAGATGTCTCTTCCCACTCTCTTGCTCCCGGACCCAGAGATCCATCGCCCCAGGTTTCCCCATTGGGAAGAACTTCCTCTTCCGAGGTTTCTCCTGATCCTTCAGGAGAGCCCCCGCGTAAGAGGACCTGCAAGAGGAAGCACTTAGACTCCCCTGAGTCTACGACATCAGATACTGACTTAGATGAGTCGGAGGGGTCCCCAAGATCCCCCTCTGAGGATGTCTCCTTTTCAGACATCCTCGAACTCCTAAAACAGAGGGGAAACTGGCCCTCCATTAATCCCTCTGAGGATGAGTCGGTATACCTGGAGGCTTTTGGATCTCGACCCTCCACCTCCTGGGTGTCTCCGCCTTTCGACCCCCTCATGGATGTGATAGCTCGAAAGGCATGGGCATCTCCTGATTCTGTGGAACCAGTCCCCAGGAGGCCTTCTAAATTTATCACGGCCCCCACTGAGAAACAGTTTCTTACGAAAGGTGTTCCGGTTGATGCCATGGTGGTGGCAGCCGCCACTAAAAAGGAACTTGCAGATCCTTCCGTACCAGTCCATCCTCCTAACAAGGAGTCTAGGACCATGGACAGGTATGGTAAGCAGATGTTTTCCTCAGCGACCTTTACTATGCGTTCGCTGAATTATTTATGTCACTTCACCCGACTTCAAAGAGACATCCTCAAAGAATTGGGTGAGGTAGTACAGGATCCGTCAGCTGCTGGGGCTCAAGAAAAGATTGCCTCTCAGCTGGGAATCCTAAATTCCATAACTAACTCCTCCATGCAGCTCATTTCTTATGCAGCCGATGGGGCGAGTAGATCCGCAGGCACAGGAGTGGCTCTTAGATGTCAGTCCTGGATGCGGCTTTGCAATTTCGCAGACCCCTTTAAGGCATCCTTCACAAATTCTCCCTTTGATGGCACAACTTTGTTTGGGCCTCAGGTGAAGGACACATTGACCAGGTGCGAGCAAGATGGCAAGACTCTTTCTGCCATAGGAGTCCGTTTCTCCACCCCTTCTAGACCTTACCCCAAAGGTCAGAAGGGGGGGGAAATGTGGTTCCGAAAATCTCAGGGAGTCACGCCTGATGCACGTGGTCAGTTTACCCCCAGAGGCAGAGGGGGTAAAAACAATAGACGCCGCCCTAGAGGCAGAGGAGGTCCACAGAACCAGGGCAGCAGAGAGCCTCTCTCTGACAAGCCCTTCCAGCATCCCTGAGGTGTTGCCCGACTGCCCACCCTTGGAGGCAGTCGGGGGGAGATTGTCGCTGTACCCAGAAGCCAGGCTTTCCCTCTCTCAAGACAAATGGGTGCAGTCGATCATATCCGAGGGTTACAAGATCCCTTTCGAGGAAAGCCCCTTCCCTCAAAAAAGTTCCCTTCCAGACGTTCCACCCGGTAAAAGGGAAATTGCAAAGCTAGAGGTTTCAAAGCTTCTAAAAAAAAGGGCCATCCAGCCAGTTCCAACAGATCAGAGTCCGGAATCTACTCAAGGTTTATTTTTGGTTCCCAAAAAGACGGGAGACTGGAGACCAATATTAGACCTCAGCAGGCTGAACAAGTCTGTCAAAAAGACAAGATTTCGGATGGTCACACTTCAATCGATTTTGCCCTTTCTGGGCAAAAACAACTGGATGTGCTCCATAGACCTTTAAGACGCGTACTATCACATAGACGCTCCAGAAGGTTTCTCCGCTTTCAGCTGGGGGCCAGTCATTTTCAATTCAGAGCCCTGCCCTTTGGTCTCACTACAGCCCCCAGAGTGTTCACCAAATGCATGGCAGCGGTCACGGCTCACCTGAGATGTCAAGGATTCCAGGTGTTTCCGTATCTCGATGACTGGCTCCTCTCAGCCACCACCAGGCATCAACTTCTTCAAGCCAGAGATTATACTCTACGTCTCTGCGGTCAGTTAGGAATTTCAGTCAACTTCAAAAAGTCTTCCTTATCGCCCTGCCAATCTATTACCTTTATAGGCGCAGGTCTAGACACTACTCGGATGTCAGCAAACCTAACAAGTCAAAGAATCCTAGATATCCAAAACCACGTTCGGATCATCCTATCCAGCAAAAAGGTACAAGCCAGGTTGGTCCTGAAAGTGTTGGGCCTCATGGCAGCCGCCATCGCACTTCTTCCTCTGGCCCGTTTTTACATGCGTCTCCTACAATGGATGTTGTTTACCCAATGGTCCTTCCAGCAGCTTCCCATGCGTCACAAGATCCTGGTGACACAGACCGGCAAGAGCCATCTATCCTGGTGGACTTCTTCTCCCCTAGTCCATCAGGGCAGACCATTTGTCCCCCCGGCCTCGGTAGCCACAGTCATTTTGGATGCCTCCCTGATCGGGTGGGGGGGGGCATTATCAGGGCAGGATGGTTCATGGCATGTGGCAACTGTTTGAATACCACCTGCACATAAATGTCCTAGAGATGAGAGCAGTGCTTTTAACGTTGCAAGCCCTCAACGACTTTCTTCCCTTAGGAACTATTGCAGTTCACACAGACAACATGTCCGTGGTGTGGTACATCAACAAGCAGGGTGGGACCAAGTCCTATCCCTTGTGTCGAGAAGCTCTCAGACTTTGGCAATGGGCGATCTCCTCTCATCAGTTTCTGGTAGCAACGCATATCCCCGGGAAAACCAACATAATAGCGGCCAGATTGAGCAGAGCTATACTCATGCCGCACGAGTGGTCTCTCAAACTATCCATAGTGGAGGAGATTTTTCAGAAGTGGGGCCGCCCATGCTGCGACCTTTTTGCTACACCCCAAAACAGCAAATGCCCAGACTTCTTCTCTCTCTTTCCACTTCCGGGCCATCCCCCCAGAGACGCTCTTACCCAAGATTGGCCCCGGGGACTTCTTTATGCCTTTCCCCCCTTTCCGTTAATACCGCAAGTACTCCAGAAAGCTACCGTCTTGAGAGCCAAAATGATTCTCATTGCCCCTTACTGGCCTCGACAAATTTGGCTCCCGTTCCTTCATCGCCATCTCATGGTGCAGCCTTGGCATCTGGACCCAGTTCCAGATCTTCTGACCCACCAGTCGGGTCAACTGCACAGATCAATTCATTCCCTCATACTCACCGCTTGGTTGCTCCACTTCCTTCCTTAGCCAGGCTTCCTATGATCTCTAACCCCATTAGAGATATCATAGTAGCTTCTCTAAAGTCCTCTACCAGGAGGATTTACTCTAGCAAATGGAAACGTTTCTCCTTTTGGGCAAAGTCTAAGAACATAGACCCTTTTACTGCCCCTATTCAGTCAGTCTTGGACATTCTAGCTGAAATTTTTCACTCCGGTTCTTCTTCTTCCACAGTTAAAGTCCAGTTGGCAGCAATCTCTAATTTCCATGTCGGATTTGCAGACCAGAATATTATGTCTCACAAACTTTGTAAAGCCTTTCTCAGAGGGTGTTCCTACTTAAACCCCTGTTAGAGATCCTCCACCACAGTGGGACCTAAATTTAGTGCTGGCATCCTTGATACTTCCCCTTTAGCCGGCTGCTACATGCTCATTAAAATTTCTTTCTTGGAAGACACTCTTTCTAGTTGCTATTACTTTGGCTAGGAGAGTGTCGGAACTACATGCTCTCTGTGTTCGTCCCCCTTACTTGGTCTTACACAAGGATAGAGTATCCTTAAGAACCAATCCATCCTTTTTGCCCAAGGTTGCTTCTAAAACAAATTTGAATCAATCCATTGACCTTCCTGTATTTTTTCCCAATCATTCTAACAGGGCAGAACAAAGTTTGCATTGCCTAGATGTTCATCGCCAACTCAGATATTATTTGGACAGAACAAAGCATTTTAGGAAATCTGATCAGCTTTTTCTTTCTTATGCTGAAAATAGGAAAGGTCTGCCTGTTTCTAAAGTAACCTTATCCAGATGGCTATCTTCCACCATTTCTGACATTTACCAGATTAGGGGCAAACAACTGATTTCAAAACCTAAAGCACATTCTACTAGAGGTCTAGCCACATCTACAGCCTTTCAGGCTAGACTACCCTTGGATACTATTTGTGCAGCAGCCACTTGGGCCACTCCTCATACCTTCGTTTCTCATTACAAATTGGATTTGGCCTCCAGGAACAGGGCAAGTTTTGGTTCCACAGTTCTCAAGAGTCTGTTCCATTGAGCCACCTAGGATAGGGGTGCTAGGGACGCGGTCCCATCCAGCAAGAATGAAGGCGAGATTGACAACTTAACATTTAGAAGTTATGTACCTACCATAACGTTCCATGTTAGTTGTCTTCTCGCCTTCTTTCTTGTGTCCCTCCCTCCTGTCCCCCTAGCCTGGACAGACCTTGATTTTCCCTTTTTCTCTGGGAGATTGTTTTCCCTTGGACACCAGTTAGCTCTGAATCTCTGTTACCTGGTTCCCCTTACAGTCTCCTCAGGTTAGTTGTTCTTCTTTCCTTGTGGAAAGATTGCGGGCAGTTTTTTCCTCTAGATACCAAACGAGATCTGGGTGATTACCGCCTTGCATCATGGGATATAGGGCTGCCTCGAGCTGGTAAAAGTGATTCTCGAGCTTAGCAAGTACCGAGTCGGAGCCGAGGATCGGCTTCGAACCCATCCAGCAAGAAAGAAGGCGAGAGAAGACAACTAACATGGAACATTATGGTAGGTACATAACTTCTAAATTTCAATAGTCCTGATATCATTTTTCAACTAGAAGCTATTACAACAAGACAGTGTCTGATGACACTTGAGTATGTCTTATCTTATTCTTCTAGGACTTCATACAAGACTGCCCATGGGAATATCACAGTGGCACCTCACAAATGTCTGGAAACTATCCACAAATTTTTGGAAAGGATTCCTTTTAACAATTTTTAAGTTAAGAACTTCTATAGCGGACTGATTTAAACAACTTAGTCATATGGGTGTCATTAATTCCTTCATCAAGACTCAGACATCCATAAGATTTGTCGCTTTTAGCTAGGGAACACCTTTACAGCCTGAAAGAATAAGTAGTACATCTGTAGGGCTTTGGCAGTTGTCAAGACAACTTTCAGTTATGAAATATATATACTAAAGCAAACAGTAATGTAGGCCATAAACTAACTAGAAGTAACCAGATTGTTACAACTTTATAAACAGCTTGCTTTTTAAACTGAACGTTACAACATTCAGCTGTCAGCATGACATCTACTTTGGTATCAGCTAGGAGGTGCATAACCTAAACATGAACATGTGACAATAAATAAAAGCAAAGTTCACACGGGCTAAAAGGAAACTTTATGGAGCCACTGAAGTGAAAGACAAACTCTGTCATCTTTTAAGCTGTTTTCTAGCGCTATAGACCTCGTCAGATCAGTGTTAATACTAGTGTAACAATGTTTAACTGTATTTAATTGAACAGTACATAGCTCAGCTTACAATGCAGCAGTTTCCCACCAAGTAATTTCCCACCCCTAAGCTCAAATAATTGAACAGTGCTAAGCTTAATAGATTTCACTTTAGTGGCTCAGTACAGATTCTTTTTAGCCATCCTAATTGTGTTTTTATTAATTTTGGCCTGTAAGTGGAAATTTTGGCTCCTAGGTTTTCAGTACATTGTGTGGGTGAGTGTTATTACAAATATATAGCTGCCTGTCACATACTTCTGCATTCAGGATTATAATCATGTTAACCAATTGACTACCATTACTCTTACATTTTCACAAGTCATTGCTGATACAGTAGCTGCACAGGGTTTTTCCTCCCAATGTGGTGACTTTGAGTCTATTAGCTAAGATAGAATTTGAATTCCTACAGTTATTCTGTTTTACCCATGTCTTTAACATTCTGAGTGAGGGCAGAATACCAAATACTTAAAAATCTTATTTACAAAGTGGGAGAGAATTGTTACTTTGTTGTTTGATTGAAATACCTTAAAACAGACTGGTAAATAACTTAATTTATTTCAATCAGGCTGGATGTTTGCATTTATTTCTGCTTGCATTCAAATTCAGTCTCATATGAACATCTGTATCTTATGCTTAAGGCCATTAAAGAGTGATTTTCACTTATTTATTCCAGTTCTTTACTTTTTGTGTTAGCTAACCTTTCCTGTCAGATTTACTAACAATAAAATATGTTTCATAGAAGACATGTTATCTGGTGATGTTAATAAGGCAGAAAGATGTCTGCATTGTGGATTTTTATTTATACGTCCCCCTCACATTGTCTTTCATTCTAAAATATTTTGATGGAAAACTAATCCTTACTAAATACCAGTATGAAGGACATCAGTTTTGCAGTTATAACAGTTACATAGACAATACAGGTACAGTACCAAACATATTCATGAGTTTATTTATTTTCTGAAAAAAATAATATGTATGAATATAACCTGCCTCAGAGAAAACAAGCTTTGTTTAAATGGGTAGCCCATTTTATTACCATTGGCTATGACAAGTGCAGTAAATCTTTAGAGAACAGTTACAAAGACAGTTACATACTTGGTGTGTACCTGCCCAGGCATTTGCCACAACTAGAGTGTCCACAGAAATTAATTTCTCAAAGAATACTGGGCCTATAGCACATATCCGGCATGGACTGCCTTAAAACCATATCAGTATACTTGGTTTCTTACTGACTACTAAGAGGCGACATATGCCTGGCCTATAAGGCATCCACAGACCCACTACTTAACAGACCTATTTCACATCCACAAGTCTAATGTTAATAGGAACACCAGTCCAGGGACTTAACTCATTCACTTCAATAGAGCGTGGGAAGTTTGCACTGTAACTTCCAGTGGGTGGAGCCTAAGCCTTTTGCCAAAATCAAATTATGTCCTCACATTTCAAACAAATGTTCATTTCTGTGGGATTATAGGGGTTAATAAAGAAATGTAAATGTCAAACTCTTCAGCACAAACTCTTTTTACTGTGGTGGTATTCTTTAGGTTTTAGGTCTTAAACCAAATTTTATAAGTCACAGTAAACACAGTAACCATTACATTTGTAATATTTTTGCAAACAGCTTAATATCTTAGCAATTATGTAAGTTACGCACACACTGTCATCAGCATTTTATTCATCTAGCTAAGAGCTTTCATATGAGGCTAAGGAGCTCTGTCTGTGTTACTTGTTGAGATGTTTAGAAAAATGTGTAAATCATATCTATATAAATTAATATTGTAAAAACAACAGTTAATATCTATTTACCCAGACTAAACAGATATCAAATATTAATGCAGTTTAGTTTGCTATTATGTAAGCTTTAAGATGAAATATTTAAAAACCTTGTACATCCATGTTTTTGAAATTATTGATGCAAATATGAACAAGCAATATTGATACTTAAAGACGTCAGTAGGTGTTAACTGCAGATGTACCTGGAGGCGTCACTTGGATGTAATGAGTTAAATCAGTTCTGCAACATAAACAGAATGATTTATATATACCTATCCCTGTAAATTGTTCTGTCCCTCTAAACATAATGGTTTAGCAGAACAGGTACATATCTCAGAGGGTAACCCTACTCTGTAACAGACTTCCCATCCATGTAAAACAAAGCTTATCCATATGCCTATTCAAACCTAATTTAGACCAGTTGATTGGAAATAGGAAATTTACTCCATGACTGACTCCTATCCTCTTAAAAGACAGAGGCAGTGCTTAAATACCCTAATACACTGTAGGTGTGACCCTAACAGTCCTTCAGAAAAGAAGATTATTACATGCAATTATGGTGAGCCTGTCACCTATGTGACAAATGGGTGGTGGGTTTAGGCTTAAAATGTTCCACCAAGGAGGATAACCAAGTATTTTAAAATAAGCAGAGTTACTGCAAATTACTCAAGGGCAGCAGCATACTTTACTTTAGAAATGAATCTGCACAAGATATTTTGAAAACCATGTAGACAATAGTGTAAACCTTTACTGAGCACTATAAGTGGGGAGCACATTCCAGAGGTAAGACAGGCTTTGGCATGGCTGTACTACATGGGATCCTGTAACTGTCTATCTCCGGTGGATAACCAGATTTATTTATTTATTTATTTCACATGTTAACAACTTGGGTAGCTGGGAAGTGGAGGTACTCCAAAGAATCTTTTCAGCTGTGACTTAGAAGGAAAGGCAAGAATGCCAAGTTCCTGTTGATAAAAGGTTTTACAGTATATGATAAGCATGGGATGCAGAGTTTCAGCTGACACAGGAATCTGCCCAAATGTTATGATTTATTGTTACAGTGATGCTCCTAAAATACGAAAGTACAGCTGTGTGTAAGCTACTTCCAGTAATAGTATATCTTTGTGGAGTGGTCAGCACATCATTAGAGCTACCCTCCTACCATTCCCAAGGACATTATATTTAGTACTTGTGATAACTATGTTCTAGACTGCTTTCACAGTTACTGCTGGAGTAATTATTATAACTATATTCTGAGTAGAGGAGAACTGTCTGCTACAGACATGTTTCTCTGTGATGACCTAACAGGACTCAAAGAACAGAAGAGAAGCATAGCAATCTTTTACTATTTATGATTTTCTTGCATGCCAACCAAGCTACCTTACAATGTTAACAGATATTTGCTTTAGTCTGTCCTTAAGACTGAAGGAATATACCTGTTAAAAGGTCAGGTTGGGGGAAAAAGGGAACAGAAGGAAAGTGAACCCAAATGTTATGATTTTTTGTTATGTTACCCTCTCCTTGAAGCTGTGCAGCTATGGCATCTACCTCACAGCCAAGTATTTATTATTTGATGGAGTACTATCTTCTTTGATGTATGGAGAATCAGCAGTCATGCTAAAATCAAGATATATCAAATGATTAGCTAGACATTTGCAGTGTATTTTGCAGACATCTGTTATAATACTTTCAGAATATTAAAGGTTAGGACAAGTGCTGGGATTAAGTTTGGTTTCAGAAGTAGTTTTAAAGTTGATATGCTTGGTAAAACTGTTGTTTTACTTGTAAAAAATGTATTTCACATTGCTGTTGCGGTTAGACTACTTTCCTTGAAGTCACCTTCTAAAGGAGCTTCTTAATTGTCTAAATTTGTTTGCGGTAACATTGCACTTTGGGACACTCTTTTACTATGTATTTATATTAGGAGGACAGGGATTATTCATCTAGTGGCAGTATGTGTTTGCCTGGTCTGTCTGAGTTGGGAATCAAACTGAAGGCTCTAAGTGTAGTCTTTTAATTAGCCATTGAGCTCAGTAGTCAGTTTTCTGTATTTTCAGTGCAGGTATAAATTCAGTGCAGCTGCATTGAGCTGCTCACAGCACCAGTGCCCTGTACAGACGCAAATAAGTAGAAGCAAATTGTACCTAACATAACTGCCCATTAAGCGGTAACCTGTAAAACAGTTCAGTATAGAGCAAACACCTTGCACGCTGGCAAGCTTAGACCAGCTAGTTTGCACATCGAGTGGCAGTGCCATTATATTTAGTAGAATTTAGTATTTTATAGTTTAGTAGCAATCTGCTAACCCCCATATGCTACACCCTTGTATGTAGAAGACTAGACAACATGAATATGCATTTTCCTAACTTCTCTGCAGCCAGCTTGTTGGTTATGGGTATCTTGAGACAATTTATCGATTGTGTCATGTTTACTGGCAAACATTTAATCCTTAAAGTAACAGATATAGTATGCAAGAAGTATACATGCACAATACTAAACTCTGATGTATAAACACACATCAGGTTCTCAAAACCATGCAGACAACACCCACCACACATAGCATACAACTCACACACACAAATCAGTATATGATATATAGCACTATATGTGAAGTATAATGTTTGTTATGTTAATATAGTTTGATTACTTTTATATGAATGTAGATATGTCTGTGTCACAAATGATAATTCAGTAAAGGTGTTTGGAAAAAAAATATGCTGAGGCATTTAACTACAATCTTTTTAAACAACAAAGACTTCATAAACCACTCATTGAAAAGATTATCCTCAGCAAATCCAAAAGCACACAACAAAAACAACACCTAATACCACATATACAGCCACACTCAGTGGATCCCTAAACGGAAAGCCCATAAGGCAAGTAAACACAATTCCCAGGAATCTAGTCATAGAGGACTCCATTCTAAGACATACTGACACCCCTCTAACCAGGCTGAACAAGGAGAAGGAAATAGTTAGTTGCCTATCTGGAGCTAGGATCTGCCCGATTACACACGCTCTCAAGTCACCACACCACAGGTACCAGTATGATTCCATCATAGTCCTTGTAGATGCAAATGACGTGAAACATATATCCCTAGACTATAAGAAGAGATCTCTTTGACTGTGTGTCTCAGGCTGGTGTGATCCTAGCAGTGAGCAGCATATTACCTTCACCAAGGATGATGCCACAATACGAATAAAAGATGATTGCTTTTAGCAATTGACTGACTTTCTCATGGCATTCTAAGAGAATCCACTATTTGTCAGCTTGGGAAGATATGGTTAACAGAACATGTTGCTTTGCCAATGATGGTCTACACCTCTCCTGTCTATGCTTTTGAATACTGGCTAAAACTTTATCCTACTCCATAGAGCCTTTTTAGGCAATGCCAAATTGAACTTCTAACATAGCAAAATCAACTCAACTGAACCTCAAGGTGTTACTGCTCAATGCCAGGAGCCTAAAAAAAAAAAAACTATACTCCCTCCGAGCTCTCCTCACCCTGAAGAATATAGACATCTGTGCATTTACCAAAACTGCAGAAAGTACCACAGCAGTGCAGGGTTTCAGTGCTAGACCAGCAGCTGCACAGAAAGGGACAAAAGTTGGAGGTGTCCCGATATACATCAGTAATGAGCCTACCTCTAAGCTGAATGATGCGCTAGACTTTCTCTACATGCAGGTCATAATAGATAAAATCCTGTACCATATCCTAGCAAGCTATAGGTCACCCTCTGTGCTCCACAAAACTCATATCACTTATTTAGACCTGTTGGAGACATTCAGCATCCAGCCTAACACCTTACTCATAGATGGACTTTAATTACCCCTCTATACACTGGGAATCCTACATGGTCTCATATCTGCAGGGACAGGGATTCATGGACTACCTTTGACCAGTTAGTGCATACACTCACTAGTTCCAACATACTGGACTTTGTACTCAAAAATGTGGGAGAACACTGCACCCCACCCCCAATGGCACTCCCTGCCTTGTAACGTGACTTGTAAGATCTGACTATAAAGCTATCTCCTTCAAAATCTAAATCAACTTGCAGAAACAGTTAGGAACTAATCCAAGGCAAACTACCTTTTATTAATTGATAGTTTCTCAAAATTCAGTGTCCCCTCCGAAACCCCGAGAACACAACTGCCTATGTAGAGTTATTCACAGAAGCTCTGTACAACCATGTCAATGGCTGCATAAAGCCTGCTGTACCTACCAGAAGTAAGCCTAAAACTAATTCCTAAAACAAACTACCCTAGTGGCATCCCGAATTAAACAGGTTATACAGCAAAAGGAAAACAATTATAGCAACTAAGAGGGCTACTTAAGTCCAGTAAATCCAGTTTTGAGGTCAAGACAGCTTCCCAGGCAAAAGACAACCATAGGGCCTTCTTCAGCTATGTCATAAACCTCAAAGGCAGCACACAGCTATGTGCTGAACCAGTGGATAATGGTGCCACATTCACTGCGCCAGGCAGTATATCAAATCTACTGGCTGTCAAATTCAGTTCCAGCTTTACCCCCCCTCCCGATAACCCAAACTACCCCTCCTAAGAAATACCTTCAAAAATAACACCTCCAGCTGTAAATAGAGAACATGTACTGGCTATGCTCACTGAGGCCAAGAACACAGGCTGAATGGGCCATGATAATATCCTGAGATGTCTCCTGAGTAGTCTAAAATGTGACCTGTCAGGGTCATAGGAGTTACTGTTTAATTATAGTCTGAAGCAGGCTTCCTGCCATAAGACTGAAGGACTGCAGTGGTCATCCCTCTTCAAGAGACATGTGCGCCATTAACAGATCCCAGAAACTGCAGACTCATTAATCTGACTAGTCCTATATACAAAGCCATGGAAAGAATTGTTATAGAAATTATTATCAAAGAAATAGGAGACTTTCAGACACTGAATCCATGCCAGTCTGGCTTTGTCAAAGGAAGGTCATGCCTACTGAACCCCTTGGACTTCCTTGAGAATGTCCCCAAAGCAATGGATGTAGGTCAAATGATGTATACTGCCTACTCTGAACTAACTTAAGGCATTTGCTACAAAACCCCACTCAGGCATTGTTGATGAACCTATAGAATTAGACATAAACCCATATATAACATACTGAATAGTCAGTTGGCTCACAGACACCAGGAATTTAGGATTGGTGAGACCATCTCCACAAAGAGGCTGGTCACCAGTGGACTCTCTCAGGCCTGCAGTGCTGGACCCGCTCCTGTTTGGCATCTACTTCATGCAAGTCAGAGCTAGTTTTAAAGACATCTGGCTGACCAAGTTTGCACATGATTGCAAACTGTGAGCAGTCATAGAATTGCCCCAAGATGCAAACATCTTACAAGAAAATTTAACACAGAAAAATGTCTGGTTCCAAAGCCCAGCTTAAAAACTCATTGCCAAGAAATGCATTATAACACTTTTTGAGAAGTCCGCCACCCTGGGGAAACTGCATCATCAATAAATGAGTTGACCCACTAGTCTGGATCTGGGAAAACTTGTAGACAGTAACCTGACCTTCAACCACCATATGTCCAAAGT
The DNA here is from genome assembly GCF_019279795.1 of Protopterus annectens. NCBI lineage: Eukaryota > Metazoa > Chordata > Ceratodontiformes > Protopteridae > Protopterus > Protopterus annectens. Next base: position 1,481,791,464 of record NC_056729.1, read on the forward strand.
AGTAAGGTAATCCTTCTATGTTGCTTAACTTGTAAGTGAGGGCAAAGCATCTAGATCCAGGGAAGTCATTGCACCACTATACTTATTCCTCATCAGAACCATCATCGAGTATAATGATCCCTTTGGTATGCGACTGACTAGAAGCATGCAGCGACTGGAATGACTGCAAAGGTTGCTTACAAAAAGAATACAGGGCATAAATACAATGTCCTATGTAGATTGTCTCAAAACTCTGTCTATATACTTGGTGTCCTACAGATTATTGAGAGGTGATTGATGCTTGGTATACAAGCATCCCTGGACCCCACTTTGATGAACTTTTGCATCTGTAAAACAAACACCATAACAGCTACTAGAGCTAAACACCTATATTTTGCTTGCAAACATAAATAGAGCATGGTAGAGAGACATATGTATCTTAAAGAATTCTGTATCTCTGAAATAGGTTCCTCATCCATGGGAAACAAAGTCCCTCCCTAACCCTATTTAAGTGTAACTTGGACAATTGGATGGGAAATGGAAAATTCACCCCTTTTGTGATGCCCATGTCTCTTATGGACATAGGCAGTTAATAAATCGTGTCATAAACAACAGTCACCCCCTTTATAAATATCTAAAACATATAGCGTGTGGGATACATTGGGTTGCACAGCTAGGCTTGTAAAGGCCATAGTGGTTGTTAGCCTGGTATACACCTCTGAACCTATGAGTCTTGGTTATCTAAGCTGTGTGCCATGCAGCTTGTGGGGTATCAAGGTTTTTTCTTTTGTTATGCAAACATAAAAATGTACTTTCATTAATATTAGTACTTTGCAGCATTGACAATAAATGCATCCAGTATATGTTGATTTTATGTATTTAAATGCAGTTGATTGCATTTGATCATGCTGATGTGGAGTATTACATTATAGTGGTAAAAGGCCCTTGTCCTGGTCAGATTTCAGTTCTCTTCTGGCAGTTTGTGCAGAGGTTAAGGTGGCAGGCTGTAGTTCAGGTGATGCATAGCTTGATTCCCACAGCTCTCATTTGCCTACTGTGTGACCGGAGCAAGTCACTTAAGCAGACATTGCTCCTGGGTTGCCCCTGAAAAGGGACTGTGTGTCCACTGGGCCTACCTGGTTGTTGTTATTATTATTATTATTATTATTATTATTATTATTATTATTATTATTATTATTATTATTATTATTATTATTATTATGTCTCACACTGGCCCAGTAATCAAGGAGCCTCAATCCTCACTACTGGCAACAGTGGGGAATGTGCACACTGGGAGGATGACAAGTACACACTCATTAAAGTGCAATTTCCTTTAAGAGCACACACAGACCACCGTCAGTCTAGGGCTGGTTTCTCCCTCTTTCTCCAGATCCCCAGTATGACTCCTCACTGACTCAGTTATAGAGTTGAGCCCTTAGCCAGTATCCCAAGCCAAGTCCTCCAACACTCTCTGTGTCGAACCAGTGCTTTGTGTCCTTGCCCAAATAGCTGACACATACACACACTCTTGTAGATTTGTTTCACACACACACACACACACACACACACACACACACACACACACACACACACACACACACACACACACACACACACTCACACACACCTGGGAAACTCTGGCACAGGTTTACTAGCTATGCTCCTTCTGCCCAGACTATAAGGTAGTTATCACAGCCATCAGAACCCCTTTTTATTTACTTTATGGCCATTAACAAAGGGTGTCTATTCCTACTGTGTAATGTTACTATTAATCCAAATGGTAGTTTCACCAAGAGCAAGGCTATTATGAGTGGCCTGAACAGTGTCACCAAATAAATATGCAAGTACTCTCACAGCTTAAATATGTCTTACAAATATCACCCACAATGATAGGTTTAAATATATTTCATAATAAATAATAAAAAGAACAAGTACTAAATATGTATTCACAGTGATTTCAGAGTTCAAAATCACAAAAAATACTTAAAACAACATTGCAGGACAGTCAAATAAATACAGAAGACATATAAACTAATCTTCACTATATACCTTACTGAATTTAAAAGAAATTACTGTACCCTAGTTAACTTACTTACAGCAAGGCAAGACAGAAGTGGTGAGTGGATTTTTCCAGCTGATGCTACCAAGTCAAATACAAAATGCACAGTCACTCTCTCAGAGAGTTCTTACATTAATATCAGATATTACTGCTGGGCTACTTGCAGCATGACATCACTTTTTGTCACCGGACGTCAGTTCCCAGGCTCAACAACCATTGCTGGAAACTGCTAGCTTTTAGCATCTCTCTGTGAAAATACATAGCCTTCAGATGTTTGCAACTGTTGGAAGACATAAAACACTTACAATACAATGCAGAAGGCTCCCTAGTTTTAGACATCCTGTCTCCTTGCTGCATTGAAACTAACTTTTATGGCACAGTTATAAAACAATTTAATTTCAACCATTTTTCTGAAGTTTTGCAAGTTAACCTTCTATGTTCCAGTTTCCACTGTTTATATACATTTACACAATTACAATAGTGTATCCACATTTCTGTTCTTTTCCAGGAGGGTACACTGCAGAATCATTTTTAAGCTCAGTACTTTACACACAGTTCTGTGCCAGCAGTTTGATATACACATAACATACAGTTCTAATACATTGTTAACACAAGCATATGAATTATGTTGATATTCACAAATGACATATAATTATTTAGAAAATTCCAGATAGCTGGACTGGCAGTATCTCCTTTCGTGGAATCTCTATATAAATCATATTAATATTCACAAATGACATATAATTATTTACAAAGTTCCAGATAGCTGGTCTGGCAGATCCTTTTGTGACATATTAATACATATTGTATTAATATTCATAAATGACATATAATTATTTACAAAATTTCAGATAGCTAGGTTGGCAATATTTCCTTTTCTAACAATTATTATTAATATCGTTGAAAAGGTTTCTTAAATGAGGCAGAAATTCCAGGCAGAGACCAATGGCTCATGATGGTGACAGTACTGTAATCCAGTGGCATTGGTTATTGGGCAGGGCAAGGGGTAGGGTATAACAAAAAAGACCTCCAGAGCTGTCACAATAACACTGCAGCAGAGCAACCTGATTTCCTCTCTACCAGCTTCACAGTTGCTTACATAGTATTCCCTATGTGTAAGGCCCCATTTAGTATAAGTAAGACAACTGCCAGGGATCATAGAAGCCTACTAGGCTAATGGCCCTGGGGCCCTTAGAAGCCTAGCCAAGAGTTTATCCCCAAAAAAGAAACCTCAGTCAGCACCTGTCAGTGAGGGACAAAGGCGGAACCCCTGGGACAGATTTGTGATTTCCCATCCACTCATCAAGGTTGCACTTGAAGATGGTCAGTGAGATGCTCTGTTTGGCATGTATAGGAAGTCTATTCTAGAGACGGGGCAGCCTCTGAAAGACAAACCCATCTCTCCAACAGGTTTTGTTGATATTGCATATTAGATTTAGGCCTATCAAGCAGGTAATGCGCGAAGAGTTAGAGTTACGGATATGGAGCATCTGTAGTAGGGCAGGGTCCAATATTGCCTTGTAGGCGAGACACAGATCACCTTTGAACAATCTGTATGATACCGAGTAGAGTGATAGTGATTTCAGCCTGTCCACATAGGACAGGTGTTGGAGGCCATGGATTCTATTTCTGTGGCCTTTCCATTTAGTGCAGGTATTTGGAAAGATACATACCAAGCGGGGCATTATACTGTATTATAGTTTTAATGAGGGAGGAGTACAGAGAGGTAATAACCTCCTTTTTTCTGGATGCAATCCCTTTACTTATGAGATGAACCAATTAAAAGGCTTTTCTGACGACTGCCACCACATGATGGTCAAATGTGAGATTGTTGTCAACCTGAGTACCCAGGTCTCTCACCACAGGCTGTGTGCTTAGGGGGTTGCTGGTGATGTGGTAATCAGTAGGGGCTGTGTTTTTGCCAAATGGTATGATAATATATTTTTTGCATGTAACTTAAGGCCTTGACTTTGGCACCAGTTATTTGTAGCTGTGAGACCCTCTTGCAGTATGTTAACATCATTTGGGGAATCAGTGATAGCACCCAATTTCAAGTCATCCACAAACTTGGTCAGCCACAGGCCCTTTGTCTTTGTCTAGACCTCTAAGAAGTGGATGCCAAACAATAGGGTTCGCAGGACAGATCCCTGTTGAGCACCATTAGTGACAGGTCTGCTGTCAGAGGTGGTGGTGCCTATTTGGACCTTGTGGGTCCTTTCTGTGAGCCAGTTGGCCACCCATCTGATGAGATAGAGATTAACCCCGAGTTGTGTTAGCTTTTTGATGATGCCCTTGTGGGGGATTGTGTCAGAGGCCTTGGCCAGATCAAGGTAAGCTGTATATACTGACTTTCCCTCATCCAGGGCCTTGGTGACAGTCTCAAATAAATCAACTAGGTTCAGTAGGCAAGATCTGCCCCTAATGAACCTGAATTGAGTGGGGTCAAGTGCTTGGAGATTGCCTATGCCCTTGTTTATGACATTCATAATAATACGCTCCATGGCTACAGATCAGACTTGTCAAGCTAATGGGGCAATAGTTTTCCAGGTCTGTAGTGGCACCATCTTTGTACAAGTGGATGACAATGGCGATTCTCTACTCTCCTGGAATGAAGCCTGTAATTAGGCTGTGGTTGAATAAGGTGCTCAATGACAAAGCTAGTTCTGGAGATGGTGCAGAATACAGTCTGGGATACTATCAGGTCCCATGAAAGCTATGTTCTTTGCCTTGGATAGGGCCTTTAACACTTGATCTATGGAGATGTCAGGTGTGAGACATGTATCGGGGATGTCGAGTGGGCCTTTGGGGGGCAATATGGGGGTGACGTTTGCGCTGAACCTATCAGCTAGCAGGTTGGCTATCTCTGCAGGATCAGTGTAAGTGGTACCATTAAGTACTAATTCGGAACAAACTTGGGCTTTGCCATGGAGGTTCCTAACTTAACTGAAGAACTTGTGATTTCCCTTTATTTCAAAGGTTAGTTTCAACTCATAATTGGCTTTGGAGGTTTTCACTAGTCATCTAATTTGCTTGTTGAGGCAGAGAAGTTTTTCTGATTTGAAATTTGCTCTTTTTACCCTTGGACAACAGATTCTTCATTTTGTTGTAAAGCCCATTTATAGAGGATGTCTACCAGACAGGTTTGTGTTTCTTGAGGAGCAGGTTTTAGTTCTGTTGGGTATGGCTGAGTCCATGCAGTTGTACACGTGCTTGTATACTGCAGTGGCCTACTGTTCATCATAGTTGTCTGCATCCTCTGACGGGCGGCGGTGGTATGAAGCTGCTGATACCCCCCCTTAGGAGGTTGTAGTCAGCTTTTGAGAAGTTTTTTAGCCTGGTTATGGCTGGGAAGGGGATGGGTAGGATAGAAACTTCGAATGAGACTGACCAATGACTGTGGGAGTGGTGCAGTGGTCACCCATGTTGGTGAGAACTAAGTCCAGTATGTTATCTCCCCTTGTGGGGGATGAGACCAGCTGGTCTAGTGTATTAGAAATGATGAACTCAAGGAATTGTTGGGTGAGTGCATTAGTGCAGGAATAGTTCACCTAGTCTGTGGTGGGGTAGTTGAAGTCACCAAGGATCAGGGTGTTAGGCGGTACCTTGATGGAGTCAAGTAGGTCCAGGTAGCAGGGGTGGGTGACCTGAGTCATGGAGGGGGGTCGTTAGCTGGCTATAACTTGGATGGGTGTCTTGCCAACTGTCAGTTGCACCTTGAGTAATTCCATTGTGTCATGCTGGTAAACCCATCTGGAGGTGTGCCTCTCCATAATGAAGATAGAGGCTCCACCACCCTTAGTCTTTCTGAACTCATTTTGAGGTAGGAAAGTGTGGAATGAGGTATAGCCTGGTAAGGCAGGGGTTGCTCTCCGCAGCCTTGAACAAAGTTTCCATGACTGCACTGACATCGGCATCTTCCAGTGTAAGGAGAGCCTCCAGTAAGTGCATTTTAAGGTTAAGGCTCCTAGCATTGATCAGCATGAACTTCAGTTTGCTTTTTGACAGATCTTTTATCTTGGAAGATTTGTCTTTGGGACATAGCCTAAAAAAGGCACAATGGGGGCGGCAAGAGCCTTAGCCAAGATCCAAAACCCCATTGGTTACAGGTGGAGGCCATCTCTGGCAAAGCATCAAGGCCTGTCAACCATGTCATCCCAGGCAGACAGATACTGGATCCCCTTGAAAAGACACCAGAAACTAAGCCAGTTGTTGAAGTCAATGATTTTTGTGTTGGTATTGTGGTATTCTTGGTGAAGGTAGGATGCTGCTTAGGGCTAGGGTCATACCTGGCTGGAGCACATACTCTGAGAACTCAAGCGTGTCTCTCTTCATATAGCCCAGGGAGGTACGTCTCAAGTTATTCACACCAACATGGACAATGACAGAGCCATACTTGTACCTGTTGTTGAGTGATTTAAATGCGTGCATGATGTGGCAGATTCTAGCACCTGACAAACAACTGACCCTGACCTTCTCCTTGTTGAGCATGGTGAGGGGGACATCAATGTGCCTCACTATTGAGTCAGCAATGACTAGTATGTTTGGTTTATTGTAATGCCTTATGGGCTCTGTTGGTTTATTGTTATACCTAATGGGCTGTGTTTGTGAGTCATTGATGTGTTGACTACTGTGTGTGATGTGATTAGTGTTGTGTGTGGAATGTTTGTGAGTGTGTTTTGGGGGCCTCTGTTGTTTAGGTAAGTTTTTGTTGAGGACCCCTGCATAGGTGGGTGTGTGACTCTATGATGTGAGTGGTGGTATGTTTGTGATGGCGATCTCCTTTTTGTCAGGAGTACTGACTGTGGTGTGAGAGAGCATGGATTCCAGCTTACTGATGTAGATGCATTTTTCACAAGTAGAAGACTCATGTGCTAGGAGAAGGGGATTGTCTGTGAACATGAGGCAGTTGCTACACTGTCTCAGTATCCCCGGGTTGACCAGGCCGGAAGGGGAAAATGATGGGAATTGTCCAGACATAGTGTTCTGAATACTTGGTGGACTTATGGAGAGCAGGGTTTGTCCACAAAAACCCTAAATGTAAAGTAACTGAACTGAAGCACAAGTGCTAAAACCAAAACTAAGATGCTTAGAATAGCAGACAAATGTAATCAAGTTACTAACAAGCAGTAATAAATGCAGAATAAGAACGCTTAAACACTTAAGAGCACACAGAACAGCAAACTAAGCTAATAAAGATAAAAATATGTAAAAATATCCTAATGCCATTATTATTTTTCTCTGAGCTAAATCTGTATCTCTGTTTTTTAATGTGTATTAATGTTTTGACTTGGAGCTTTTCTCCACGGGCCTCTGCTGAAAATGGACATATATCCAGTTGGACCTGCCCGGTCAACAAATGTAAAATAAAAATAAAATAAATAAAAAGAAGGTAGAAGACATTTACAATAAGAACAGCTGAATAAATTGTACATATATATTTTTTTATAGTAGAGAGGGAGGAAACAGAGCAAGATTAAGAGACTATAGGGGATGTCAGAGTAGAAGACTGAAGAAGGGCCTCCAGACACAGCTGATACAGACAGCTGTGTAGGGAACCAGAAATTTAAAAAACGGGAATCATTGGTATGACCCATATCAGTGGTATTCTTTGTGGGCTTTGGATTAAAATTAATTTGCCTGCTTATTTTTTTTTCATTTAAGGATACAATACTTTTACACTGCTAACAATGTAAGACTTTCTTTTGTAAAAAAAAAAAAAATATATATATATATATATATATATATATATATATATATATATATATTCATTATTTAGCATTTTTTTAAACTGAGCACTAGTCCTTTCTGAAGATTGATTTATGACAGTAACAATACTAACTGGAGGGGAGATAGTCCAAAGCTCCACTGAAATTTCCACTCTGTTCTTTAACAAGTGCCATAAGGTAACAAACTACAAATGAAACAAATAGGCTCTTAGAACGTAAACCAAAGACTAAAAAACTGCATAAATGTTCAAACAGAAAGGAGAACCATTCACTAGAACTCTTTTAATACTAAGAATTGCTGCAGAACATGTTTTGCAGAAGTTCATAATATTAAAAGAATGAAAGCACTTAACAAAAGTGACATACAGTCTTTTAGTATCCTGCTAACCTGCCACCAGGAAGGGCACAGATACAACACTGACATAATGACTAAAGAAGGGGACGTAAGGAGCACACCCCCCCCCCCACTCTTGCAGCACTATGTGGTTGGCAGAGAGCTTTGAGCACAGGTGTATACAAGGAGCTAGAACTCCCAGTCTTCTGATGTTTTGTTGAATCAAAGACAAGTATATAGCCTGGTAAACTACTGATAGATTTGTGGCTCAGAGATACAACTGTCGGACTTAAGATGTTCCCAAATCAAAGGCCAGAATTTGCTAAATCACTCATAGTTTTCAGTTATCTTCATGGTAAATGTTAACAGTTCTAAAATGTGTGTCATAACTGTTAAATAAAATATTGTGAAGCTAAATAGTATTGTTTTTCTCCAATATAGCACCTGCTTCGACAAGGACGGACAGCTGTTCAGGTGACATATGAGCTAGAGATTATTACAACAGAATATGAGCAGGATATTCTGGATGTAAGTGGAGCTGTTTTCAGGCATGGTGCTGTTAGACCAGTTGGTATTTCCACCATTGTGAAAGGGATACTGCACCTACACATGGGAAATGTCGGTAAGTAGCATTGTCCTATCCTTTCTTTTAAAGCTGGAGTATCAGAGCAACATGCACTTTTTATTTTAGGTGGTTCCAGTAAGGATTCAGTTTCCTTCTTAGTGAGGTATAGAGATAAAGTATAGTTGTCCAAGTCGAAATTGCTATAACAGTAGATGCTTTGATGATTACTTCTGCAGTAACCTTAGCTCTATGGATTATATCCTGCCAAGGATATAACAGCCAGCTTCCAAAGATTTAGGGTACTTTCCATCCACCCAAACTGCTGGGTAGCACAATCTGAGCTGACCAAAAGACAAGTTTGGGTACAAAGCCTTTCAGAGTTTTCCTGCCAGCAGAGAGAAGGAGGCAGAGACCTGAAAGGACTATAATGAGAATAACAAAATTCACTAACATAAAGAAAACACACCAAAAAACAAGGGGGATGGAGGGAGAGAGCAGTGGTGCAGTACTGCAGTGGTGATCATTTGAACATCTACTGTTATAAGTTCAACTTACACAATTGTACTATTCTCTTCATATTGATCACTGCTGCAATAGCCTCATCTATGTGGGTAGATTACCATAGCTAGCTATATATGGGAGGTGGAAGGAGAACGGTCCAGGATCCCCTGGAGATTGTACTAGCAAAGCTTGAGCTAGCTTATAGTGCTTTGTGAAAGTATGTACAGAGGACTAAGTTGCAGCTTCTAGAGTGGGCCTTGTGCCTGTCTGGAAAAGATTTGTCATGATGAGAATAACAAAAGGTAATAGCCTTAGACAACCATTCTGAAATAGTCTGTTTTAACACAAGTTGTCCTTTCTTCTTTCCTTCACAAGAAACTAACAATTTATCTGAAGTTCTAAAAGATTACTTCTGTCAAGATAGTACCTGAGTTGTATGTTGAAGGTAATAGGCATCACTTTTCCTCATTTAAATTTCAGGGCTGTGGAGATGGATAGTTTGGCCCTAAAGTATACTCTGATACTACTTTAGTTATTAAAGAAGGATTAGTTTTCACACAAAAAAAAAACTTGTCCATGGGAAATGAGGTAGGGTTGACTCATCATAAGAGCTTGCAACTCAGATACCCTTCTTGCAGAGGTCATAGCAGTCAATAAAAGTGTTTTTCCTATTTAAAAAACTCAAGTCAGACAGATTAGCTGGTTCAAATGGAACAAGTATTAGCTTCTGTAACACAAAAGTTAAGATCCTACAGAGTGGCCACTTATTTACTTGGAGGCTTCTTATGCTCTTTCAAAAACATTTAATATGAGACTGCCTTGAAAGAGGAGGATCCATGGGCAGACATGTTGAAATAGCTGATAAATGAACCTTGATAGAGGAATAAAAAAGGGCATAGGATAGCAACTCACACAAATATTGTAAAAGCAGCAATCAACTGGCCCTGGATGGGTGTTGGTTCTGTTTCTGGCACAAACTAGAAAACCTTTTCCATTTGCTAATGTATAATTTTCTAGTAGCAGAATTTTTTGCCTTCATTGATAGCTATTGGAAGTCCTCAGAAAACAGGCACCTAATAAGAATGAAGTTGATTGATGTTGAGGTGTATCAAACACCCCTATTTTTGTGCGAGTATATCCATTCTGTGAGGAAGCTTGTGGTAATTGCTCCTGGCCATTTCCAAAAGGAGGGAGAACCACGGCTGCATGGGCCAGAAGAGAGTCACCCCAATGATCTTGGGGAATTCCTTCTGAATCTTCAAAAGGACCCTGGGAATTAGTGAAAAGTGTGGAAAGGCATACAGGAGCAATCCTGTCCAAAGAAAAGAAAAGGCGTCTGTCTTCTAGGTCTTCTTGCATGGAATCCTGGAAAATAATTTTGCCAGTTGATTGTTCAGAGAGGAGGCAAAGAGGTCTACTTGAGAACTCCTCGGAGATGGATCAGATGTTGGAAGACCCCTTAATCTAGTTTCCATATGTGAGGGTCTGCCCTGGTCCTGCTCAGGTTGTCTGCCACACAGTTTTTCTCTCACACAATGTAGGATGCCTGTAGAGTGAGATTGTGCTGCAAAGCTATATCACAAGCTGACATGGCTAGTCTGCAAAAGGGTTATGACCTGGGGGTCAATATTACAAGATCAAAACTTTAGTTAATCAAATAACTAAAGATTGATCTTGTAATATCAAAACCTGAACATCTCGAATGGCCGATTTAACCCAGGGAAACACTTCCCTTGGCCACATGAAAATAAACCTTTAAATCCCAAATCAAGTGGGGGAGAGGCTGTGCCCCTCACACCCCCCTAACTAAATATACCAACTCCAAGATTGCTCCAAATTGGAGAAAAGGGCGTAATCCACATAACGGCCAAGGGTAGTGTTTCCCTGGGTAAAATCGGCCATTAGAGATTTTTAGGTTTCGATATTACAAGATCGATCTTTAGTTATTCGATTAACTAAAGTTTTGATCTTGTAATATAGACCTTGACCTGGTTCCCCCTTGCTTGCTGATGTACCACATGACTGTGGCATTGTCTGTAACCACTTGAAGAGGTTCCGGATACCAAAGATGATTCAGACGGTTGAGTGCCATGATCATGGTTAGCAAGCATCTCCTTCATGTTTATGTGGTTGCGTCTGACTTGGTGTCCCACATCATGCCCTTTTATCTCTCCTGAAACTGGACCCCAAGCAAAGTCTAAAATTTCTGTGGTGACTGATGGTTTTGGCATAGGGAGGAGGGAGAAGGGAAGACCTGGATTTAAGGATATCTGTTGTCTCCATCAAAAGATTTATGTTCTGACAAACCCTAGTACTGGGATCTGAAACGATAAAGGGTATTTTGCTGGGACCAAAGAGATTTCAGATACCACTGTATCTTTACTAAGTGACATCTTGCTAGGGGTCTCATGACAATCATAGATGTCATGAGACCCAAAATCATGAGGTATTCCCTTGCAGTGACCAAAGTGTGACTGGAAAACCTTACAAATAGATCTAAATAAAAATCTATTGTTTCCTGTGAAAGAAAAGCTCTTTGAACTTAGGTGTCTAGTGAACATCCCAGGAACACAATCCTGTGTGAGGGACTCAAGAAAGACTTTTGAATGTTGTCTTGGAATCCCAGGTTTTGGAAGAGATCTCTTACCCAATAGACAGATTCCTGACATTTTGAAAAAACAACTCTGCAAAGATTTGTAAGTTGTCTAAGTATGAAAAAAATGTGGATATCCTGTAGCCTATGATGAGCTATAATTGGAGCTAGACATTTTGTGAACACTGTTGGTGCAGTGGATAGTCCAAAGGTTATCTATTATATTTATGCTAGACTCCCCACTGTGTGATTCCTTAAACCTCTTGTATTCGAGGCTAGATTTTTCTTTTGTTTTTTACTGATTGTTTTTCTGTGTGATCTTTTTACTGATTATTTAAGTTTGTTGGTTGGAATATTTGGGTCTGTATTAGATAATCGAACTTTCAAAAGTTCAACTGTCATATAGTCGACACCATATGATTGAACTTTTAAAAGTTCGAACATCTAATAAAAAAAAATAAACTACACAAATAACCTACCTGAACGTTTTAAGCAGGGGGGCAAATACCCCTGCTCCCCCCCACTCTTTAAATATACCAGCTCCGAGATCTCTGTTAAAATGTTCGAACTTTCAAAAATTTGATCATATGATGTTGACCATATGACACTCAAACTTTTGAAAGTTTGATTATCTAATATAGACCCGGGATATTTTGCAGACACCCTAAAGGTTATGGATATCAGCTGAGTATGACAACCCTTGTTTCTAAAGATTAGCCAAACGTTCCACTTATGCTGTGCTGATGATGCCATTAGATGACTGAAACATGCATGTCCACAGCTAGTGGGGGTTTGACATTATTGGCCTTGAATTTGTCCATAAATAGGCTTAAAAAGAAAAAAGTCATGGACATTCAGAATTGCCATACAGCTGAAACACCTGATGTCCTTAAAGGGTCATTTGCATATATCCCATGTTGCCTCTAATACAAGAGGTTTAAGGAATCACACAGTAGAAAGTCTAGCTTTGCTAGATTTTTCTTTTGGTTTTTACTGATAGGAAACTGGAAAGAAAAAGGTTGTGAAGTGACATCATTTTGAATTTGGGCGCTATCACAAACAGGTTTAGGAAAGAGAGATCCAGATCTAGTCTCCAAAGATTTTCTTTCTTTGTCACTATGGACATCCTTCAATAAAACCCTTCCTTACCTGGGAAGGAGAAAGTGGTTCTATTACTCCTTGGTACAGTATGAGATGAAGAACAAGTATAAAGAACATTTTCAGAACCCATTTTTGTCTGAAGCAAAATGTAGCCAAAGAGAAAAGTGGAGATTGAGACTTTCTTGTAGAGAAAAAGGGCCAGGGTTGGAGGGTGTAACAAGTTCTCTTGAATAATCATTTAGACTTGGACTGTCCTTGGTTTTGGGAAGTTTTGGACTTCTTTTTGAACCCTCTTGCCTCGTCTTTTAAAATGTCTGTTTACCTGAATTCTGTTGAGACTGTTTGTTTATTTTTTAAACACTTTATTGAATTATCACGTATGACATAGGCACATTTCTATTTATATAAAAGTAATCAAACTGTATAAACAAGTTCATGTTTACAAACATTATACTTCATATATATGCTATATATCATATAATCTAAGCAATATTACATAAATTATTAAATTCTTGCCCTTTTAGGAAACATCTTTATTAAACCATCACTTATGAAATAAGCAGTTATACATTTATAAAAATAAAAACAAACCACACCGACGCAATCGTAGTTGCAAGCATTTTACATCACAAACCATACTGATATACTAGCCATTGCAAATATTGTACATCATTTGTAATCTAAAAGAACAAAGTCAGCACAACAGGACCCGAAAAGCAACAATTAAGTACAATGCTGTAAATCCTTTTGCATGGCCAATACCAACACAAACGCAGCTTATTCAAAAGCTTTTATTAGATCTCCAAATTAAAACCTAGTTTTAATTTGGAGATCTAATAAAAGCTTTTGAATAAGGAATAAGGATTTACAGCATTGTACTTAATTGTTGCTTTTCGGGTCCTGTTGTGCTGACTTTGTTCTTTTGGCTTGGGCTACATTCATTTCTGACTTTACTCATTTGTAATCTACCCAATAATTTTCAGTCAAACATTACGTAGCTCATTTAAGTCCTGCCTTCTTTAAACCTCATTCCGCCCCTATGTGTATTGTTCCCACAATTCCCATTTTTCCTAAGTAGTTTGCTCCTACCCTTTTCTAAATATCTCAGTTTCAATTGTTTTATCTTTGTTACTATATTCACTACTTATAGTATAGTTGGTTTAGATTTTGATTTCCATTTTCTAGTAATTGCTTTTTTTGGCAGCCACCATAATTGGACACAGCAAGGCCTTACCATATCTAGGCCATTCTGGTTTTGTGTCATAGTACATAAAAATCATGTACCTCGTCACACCAGTCTGCCCACCCAGCATCTCTGACACTGCATCCCACAGGGAATACTTAAAGTCCACCAGCTCACCGCACAACCAGAAAATATGCTCCTCATTATCTCCACCATTTGCTGTCTACCTGAGGAAAAATTCTCTGGAGTCTTCTTGGTGTATACAAATAGCTGTGTAAACGTTTCCAACCAAAAATCCTAAATCTTCTAGAGTTTGTTGCATATTTGGGAGACATACATATATCCTTCCATTGTTTCTTTGTGATTTGCTTATCCAGTCTCTCTTCCCAATCCTTTCTAATCTCCTCTGATTGATTCTTATAGTTATCATGCAATATTTTATGTGCTCTACTAATTATTTCTTTTTTATTGGCAGCTTCTGTTCTAGATTCTAGTAACAACTCTACTAGTGCTTATCTTAGAATTTATGCTCTTATTAGGAAGCAAAAACTTCAATATTTGAAGATGTGCATAGGAATGAGTGTTATTATTAAGGTCATAGGTTTTAGGAGGGTAATTTTTGGGGGTGGGGTGTTTGTTCTCTTTGATGGCTTTCTTCTTTCAGCTTTTCCCGGTAAGGGGTCACCACAGCGGATCACCTGTCCACTCATCATTGGCAGTGAAGTTTTACAGTGTTGAGTTGCCAGCCTGGCACCCAGCCTTCCACAGAAGGCACACACACACACACACACACACACACACACACACACACACACACACACACACACACTCATGCCTAGGGCCAATTTAGAGTGTCCAATCCCTCTACAGCATGTCTTTGGGATGTGGGAGGAAACCGGAACACCCGGAGGAAACCCACGCGACCATAGGGAGGACATACAGACTCTGCACAAAAGGCACCCCAACCGAGGAACGAACCGGAGAACCTCTTGCTGTGAGGTGGCACGCTAACCTCTGCACCACAGCGGCCTCCCTGTTTGATGGCTTTCAAAAAAACCAAAAATTTGTTTAAGCTGTGACATAGGCGCAAATGGCTATGACATGAAACAACTGTATAAAAGGCCAACCTGCCAAACAGTATATACATGTAACATAAAGGTTGGAACTAGACATTAAGCAAAACAGCAGTTATATATTAAAGGTGGTAATGATAACTATACAAGAAAATGATACTTTCTGTAGTGTCTTTCAATATGAATGGTCTTACAGATAAATATAAAAAATAAATAGTAGTGAACTATATTAAAAAATGTAGAGTGCAAATAACTATACTACAGGAGCCACACCTGGAAAGAAGTAAACATGTGATTTTGATAAAGAAAGATTTTCAGGATGGTTATTCAGCGGAATATCTGGAGCAAAGGAAAAGAGTACTTAGATTAATTGTAAGAGGAGCTCCAATAATGATATGAGAGAAAAAGGATAATACTGGAAGATACATAGTACTAAGGGGCTACTGACTAGGGAGGAAAATTACACTGGCATGCATTTACACCCCCCCCCCCTAAAACTGCTATAATGGAGCTTAAGAAAATTCTGGGAGAAGTAATCAGCTTTCATCAAGGAATATTACTTATAGGTGGAGACTGGAATTTGGTTTGCAACGGTGAAGATGTGTCTTGGGGGGCTAAAAGGGAAAATATAACAAAGGAGGGTAGGATTGTTGAAGAAATTTTTGAAAATGTTTGGCATGGAAGATGTGAATTCAGTACTAGGAGTTTGGAGTGAATTTACCTATTCTTCACCGAGATACAAAGACCGGGCTAGGCTAGATAGATTTTATATCTCACAGGAACATGTGTAACTATTTCAGATTGCACACCAGTAATAACTAAACTAAAACGCAACATAATGAAATAAAAATGAGACACTGGCACTTTCCCACTTATTGGTTGAAAAGAGAGAAATTTAAGGAATGGGTTGTGGAATTAATTCAGGAGCTACTAGAGAAGATAGAATTATCTTCTGAAAGCATAGCTAAGGAGTGGGATAAAATTAAAAGTGGAGTTTAAAACTAAGTTGAAGATAAAGGGAGATATAGTTAAACAATAA
The DNA here is from genome assembly GCF_019279795.1 of Protopterus annectens. Lineage (NCBI taxonomy): Eukaryota > Metazoa > Chordata > Ceratodontiformes > Protopteridae > Protopterus > Protopterus annectens. The sequence continues at coordinate 1,481,807,617 of NC_056729.1, forward strand.
CAAGAATTATTTAGAGGGATTGACAAATGTTAAAGTATTGCAAAATAGAGGGAATCTCTCAGAACAAGAAGACGAACAACTGCAGAATGCTAAACAGAAAATAAGGGATTACCTCGATAATATGCACAAGTTTAGAAAGATTGCTGTTAAGCAACTGTTTTTTGATAATAATTCTAGAGCACAAAAAAATTTAGCACAACAACTCAGGCAGCAGAAAGTGAAAAGGGCAGTCACCAAGCTGAGGGAGTCTATAACAAGGAAGACAACAAGAGACCCTGTAGAAGTATTAGAAATATTTTGGAAAGTTTATGAAAATTTGTATAAAGCATTGAAATATGGAAATCAGGAAAAGATACAAATGAAAATGTTTATGGAAGAATTAAATATGCCAAAGCTAGAGGAAGATGAGACTTAATTACTAACAGGATAAGAAGGGATGAGATAAAATGGCTATGTATAACCAATCTACAGGAAGGTCCCCAGGAATAGACTGTGTATTCCTGTGGAAGTTTGGAAGTTAGGAGGGAAAAAACTGATAAAGATCTGGAAGGTTTTAACAGTATTCTAAGAGGAAGAGAAGTACCAACATCCTGGAAGAAGGCGTTGGTAACAGTAATACCTAAAGAGGGTAAAGATCCATTGGATCCAGCTTCATACAGGCCCATTTCAATACTAAACCATGCTTATAAATTTTTCTGTCTATAATGGCTAAAAGAATGGTCAAAGTGATAAACATAATTGATATATATGGATCAGTGTGGTTTTGTGGAGGGGGGGCAAACGTTTAACAATATTAACAGAAAACTGATTATCCAGAGGGGAGCAGAATATAAGAAAGTACCCCTTTTATTGGTGGGTCTTGATGCAGAGAAAGCATTTGTCAGACTAGACTGGGACTTCATGAGCAGGGCAATGGAAGCAGTTGCTTTCCCTGATACAACTGTACAGTTGAGTAGAAGAATATATGAACGATCGGAGGAGCGAATTAAAGTGTGTGGGATCCTGTCTGATAATTTCTGCTTGAGTAGAGGAACCAGGCAGGGTTGTCCACTTTCCCCTTTGTTGTTTGCATTATATTTAGACCCACTGGCAAAGAAAATAATGGACTCAGAATTTCAAGGATATAATTGGTATGGTAGTCAGGAAAAGCTGACTCTGTTTCCAGATGATATAATTTTATACATGACAAAACCAGAAAGGGACATTACAATGTTGTGGAACATATTAAGACAGTTTCAGATCTCGGGATACAAAATTAATGAAGCTAAAACAAAGGCAGTAGTGGTAAATTATGTACCCACACATGAATTGGTCCAGCAATATCCGTATTTATGGGGACACGATAAAATGAAGTATTTAGGAGTATGGATTAGAAATGACTCTGCTGTGGCAGTTAAGGATATGTGGGAAGAGACTAAACAGAAGATAATATAAACATTGAGAAACTGGAAGATTTTTTAATATGGATATGGATACTAAGATACAAGCCATTAAAATGTTTTTAGTCCCTTGGTCAGGCATACTTTTATCAACTGGAGGAGGAGTTATAGATAGCAGTTAAAAAGAGTTGAAGGATTTTATCTGGGAAGGGAAGAGACAGCAAGGGTCAAGTGGCATAAGCTGATTCTACCAACAGAATAAGGCAGACTAGGATTACCTAATTTGAAGGGGTATTTTAGAGCAACACAGTTGAGGCTCTTATACGTATCACAAGCAGAAAACTATAATTCAAAGTGGAAAGGAATGATGCTGACACAGGGAGGAAGCTCAAGAAATAAGGAGAGATTGGGATTTTGGATGCAGACTCCTAAGGTGAGCAACCAAAATCAAACAGATATTATATTCATAAAAGAGCAGGGGATATTCTAAGAACCAAACCAGCACGAGAATGGAGAAAAGAGATTTTGCCAATAGGGATGACTGTAGTCAGGGATACAGGTAATAGGCAAGATTGTGCTGCAATTTATTGGAGAAAACTGGCAAAGGAACCAAGGTATTTGGAGCAAATAACTAGAAAGGGAAAGGTAATAGAATGGGAAGAGGTTAAGAATGTATTTGGACTGCAGGTTAGAGACTGCGTTCCCTATCAAGGATTGATATCAGAGTATAGGCAATGAGAAAGAAATAGGGGGCTCCTAAATGAAAGACGATCACTGATAGAGTTTTTAATAGAGTCTAGAACAGAAGCTACCATTAAAAAGGAATAATTAGTAAAGCATATCAAATATTGCATGATAATTATAAGAATCAATCAGAGGAGCTTAGAAAGGATTGGGAAGAGAGACTGGATAAGCAATTCACAAAGAGACAACGGGGGAGTATATGTACTGTATACCTCCCATATATGCAGCAAAGTCTAGAAGATTTATGATTTTTGCCTGGAAGTGTTTACATGATTATTTTTATACCCCAAGTAGACTTCAAAGAATGTTTTCCTCAGGTGGATAGCAAATGTTGGAGGTGTGAGGGCACAAAAGAGGTAGCTGGGAACCATACCTCTCAACCTCTTAATGCAAAAAAATCTGTACAAAGCTTGACAAACTGGGGGTACAAATAGGGACATATTTTAAATATTGCTCTTATAAAGTTTTAGACCGTTGCTAGTGTAACAGGATTTGTTTTAATATACATTTTCTGAAAGATCTGAAGTCTGAACCTCAAATGTATGTCATTATTTAGTGACTACAATCCTGAGATCATCCCAGTGATTAGCCAGGAAAATAGAGGAACAGGGCAAAAATATGGACATTCTGCACAAATCTGTACAGTTGAGAGGTATGCTGGGAACAGATTCTTTGGGAGTGTAATGAGCTGGCAGACTTTAGGGATTCCCTGCGGACCACTCTGTCATAGATGATGGATTAGTGGGTTGGACTGACTGGGGATATGATTTTTTGAGGTATATTACAGAATCAGAATTGCCCAGACATAGTAAAGCCTTGCTGAGTCTAATTATGGTGGCTGCCAAAAATGCAATTACTAGAAAATGGAAATCAAACTCTAGACCAACTTTACTAGAAATAGTGAATATAGTAGCAGAGATAAAACAAATGGAATTGGGATCTTTAGAAAAGGGAAGGAGCAAACTACATAGGAAAGAAATGGGAATTGTGGGAACAGTATATGCAGAGCAGGAAGAGGTTTAAGATGCAGGATTTGAATGAGCCATATAATGCTTGACTGTCAATGACTGGATGGTTTATAAGTAATGTATAATGTTTGCCACTTCAGGTGTTTCAATGGTGTCTGTGATGTAAACTGCAACTAAAGTGGTGTAATTTTGTATGTTTTTCATTTATATAAGTGTAAGATTATCTTTGTCATATCTGAAAATTTAATAAAGCTGTTTAGGGAAAAAAAAAAAACTGTACCAGTGCTGGTCTTTCCTTTAGGACAGCACAGTAGACCGAGAGTTACGCAAATCGAACCCATCCAAGCGGGGGTTTTCCATCCCCCCAACTATATATGTCAACTCTGAGATTGCACTACAGTGGAGAAAAGGGCAAAGGTGTGCTGTAGGGCAAGTATTTAATTGCCCTTGGTAAATTCAGCAAATCGCTGAAATGATTTTTGCTGAATGAGGGTAGACAATCCAGTGTTTGCTGCAATTGTATTGTGACAAAGTGATATATACCCTATCTTAACTGTTAGTTATTGAGCCTCACCTACCTCTAACCTTGGCATAATTAATTCTTCCATAAACATTTCCATTTGTCTCCTCTCTTGATTTCAGTATTTCTTTGCTTTATACAGATTTTCATAGAATTTCCAAAATATTTGTACAGGATCTTGCTACCTTCCTTGTTATAGGCTCCCTAAACTTGACAACAGCGCTTTCTACTCTCTGTTGTCTGAGTTGTTGTGCTAAAAGTTTTTTGTGCTGTAGTGTTATTATTAAAAAACAGTTGCTTAACATCAATCTTTCTAAACTTGTGTATATTATCAAGATAATACCTTATTTTCTACTTAGCATTTTGCAGTTGATACTCTTCTTGTTCTGTGAGATTTCCCCTGTACTGCAATACTTGAACATTTTTCAGTCCCTCGTAATAATTCTTGTTACTTTACCATAGCTCACTTTCTTTTGTTTCCACCCTATTTTTAAACTCTATCCCACTCCCTAGCTATATTTTCAGAAGTAATTTCTATCTTCTCAAGTAGCACCTGAATAATCTCTTCTACCCATTCCTTAAATTCCTGTCTTTTCAACATACGGATGGGAAAGTGCCAGTGATCATTTTTATTTCATTACCCTGTGTTTTTATTTTAGTTATTATTGGTGCATGGTCTAAAATAGTTATTGGGTGCATATCAAGACCTTCAATTGAATGTGCATGTTCCAGTGAACTGTAAATTCTGTCTAGTCTAGTCCAGTTTTTATATCTTGGGGAACAATATGTAAATTCATTCCAAACTCCTATTACTGAATTCACATATTCCATGCCAAACATTTTCATAAATTTCTTCAAAAATCTCTACATTTTTGTTATACTTTCCATTCTGGCCCCACAGTTACATTTTCACTGCTGCATATCAAATTCCAGCCCCCACCTATTAGTAATATTCCTTGCTGAAAACTGGTTATTTCTACCACAGTTTTCTTAAGCTCTATTCTAGCAGGTTTAGGTGGACTATAAGTACGTCAGTATAATTCTTCTTCCTTACCAGTATCTTGTTAGCACTACAAATCTGCCATTATTATATTTTTTATTCTCTTCTATCACTACTGGAGCTCCCCTTGCAATTAATATAAGTACTCCTCTTTTCCTTTGTCCCAGATATTCCGCTGAATAACCATCCTGAAAGCCATTCTTCATCAAATTCACGTTCAGTTTTTTTCAAGTGTGTCTCCTGTAATATAGCTATTTGTGCTCTACATTTTTTGATATAGCTCACTATTCTTTCTTTTTTGTATTTATCTCTGAGACCATTGATATTTAAAGACATTACAGAAAACATCATTGTATTAAAAAGTTATTATTCCCACCTTTTATGTATAATACCTTTTTTGTTAAATGTCTAGTTCCATGTATGCATTTACTGTTTGGCAGGTTGAACTTTTATATAGCTGTTTCTTGTCGTATCCATTTCAGCCTATGTCACATCTTACAGAACATTTTGTTTTATTGAAAGCCCTCAAACAAAAAACAAACAAACCCAAATACCCCCTAAAATCTACTAATTTGATACTAACACACATTACATTTACATTCCAGTAAAACACGGCACAACTAGCTTTAAAATAGCTTTCCTAAAGAAGAAAGTAATATAATTACAATAAATTTAAGAAAATGGCAGATTTTGTCCCCAAAGGGAACTTATCTGTTCAGCAAAGGAAAGCTTAAGCTGACGGTCAATCCTGAAATGCCTGTTCTGCAGTAGTAAAGCTCTGAAGGACTTTGCACCCAAACTTGTCTTTTAGTCAGCTCAGCCTGAGCTACCTGACAGTTTGTGTGAGTGGAAGGTGCCCTGAAGCTTTGCAAGCTATCCGACTGTTATATCCTTGGCAGGATATATAGCGACCCATTTGGTATGTACCATACTAAGCACCTACAGCAATTAGAGAGACCTCAGAGGTTTCTGACAAAGAAGATCAAGGGCATCCAGCATGTGCCTTACACGGACCGATTAAAATCTCTGTCACTATTCTCCGTATCGTATGCACTTCTTAGGGGAGACTTATGCCTGGCCTACAGAGCAACCAAGACCCAAACCTAATGAACTCACTGCATATCCGTAAATCAAATGGGTCTAGGGCTATCTGTTACAAGGACTTAAATATGGACTGCAACCATACCTGTCAACCTGGAAACATGAAAATTCTGGACAGAGGCCCATGAAAAATAGGTACAAGTCTGTACGCTGATTAACATACATTTTGCATGCATAATTATGTAACCCCACCCACTCCAATGAGATTTTGGGATATCAACTTTCAAATGCAAACTGAAGAACAGACAACCAAAATATGGCTTCAGAGTCCATACCCAGACCCTGTAGTAAATAGTAACCATTTTTTTTTAATGTGTAGCAGTGATGTTCACAGGGAAGGGAGAAGATGATGAACCTTGGGATTTTGTTTTTGGTGACTTGCAGTATGTGGGTTTAGGTAAAAGTAGGACATTCAATGGTAGGCAGTATTCTAATCTTAGCAAAAGGATATTATAGTTTGCTAGGACCTCCAAAAGTCATTCTCCATGGCCTACTGATCAGTTGTGTAGGTCTCACACGCACTCACACACACACACACACACACACCACATCTAGTGCAGAGTTATCACCTGTCCTCATTTCACAGTTCTATCCTGGGCAGAAAAAATAAAATAGTATAGGTACTTCTGATAAGTCGATTATAAACAAAACAAGTAAAAATCTAAGTTTCCCATAAATATTGCAGAAAATGTTGTGGCTGTAACTGAAATACCTGAAACACTTGCAAGGTAATGGAAAAAAACAGCAGCATTTTTTTTTTTAATACAGTAAAAATATTGTCTTCTCTAAATGTTTAGGTTGTCTTTCAAAGTATTCTCTTAAGAAACATACCACTCTTAGGATTTCCACCTTTTCAAATGCCTGAAGAGGGACAGAAACTTTTTATAGAAATATGAGACTTTACAGGACTGCACTTACATTTTTCCACCTAAAATAAAAACTCATTCTTGTAGAATGCAAGCTATTTATTCTGTTTTATTCAACATATAAAGGTTTCAGATACAAAATAAATGCTTTACGCAACTATTAAAAGGGAAAGATATTTGCTAGTCATGTTTTTCTCACGGGACGCAGCTGCCCAAATAGGGACATCTCCAGAATTACATATTAACAAAATATACATACTCAGCTGATGGACCCAAGTCATCCATTTTCTGAGGGACTAAGAGAGACAGAACTAAAATGTGAGTCAAAATCAGAGATAATTGGGAGATGTGGTAGTGTGCTAGACACACACGATATCACATACTGTGTCTGTGGGGATCCACATTACTCGAAGGAAAGATTGAACTGTTTAAAGACAAAGTATTCTTACTGACCAGCATGAGGAGCTGGAATAATACCCTAACATAAAATAAACGTATTCTATCACTTAAAAAATTAGCATATGAGACACACACACACACACACACACACACACACACACACACACACACACACACACACACACACAGGGTCTATATCACAATGTCGAACTTTGTAATATCGAACCCTATAGTCCGAAACCCAATAATAATGAAAACACACAACGGCGATTTTTTTTCCCAGGGAAAAAATCGCTGTTCCATCACAAAAAAAAAAAAAAAAAAAAAAATTAAACCTTAAACTTAAACTAAAGTGGGGGGCTTCGTCCCCACACCTCCCAATGTGGGGGACTGTGCACCCCACACCCTCCTACTTAAATATACCAACTCTGAGATTGCACCACAGTGGAGGAAATAGCAAAGCCCTGAAAATGGCCCACTGATTTTTTTTCCATGGGAAAAAAAAATCGATGTGCCATGGCTTCGCTATTTTTGGATTTTGGACTTTTGGGTTCGATATTACAATGTTTGAACATATACAAGTTTGACTTTGTATATATAGACCCAAGCACACACACTGTCTCCCTTATGTGCAGTTGAAATACGGCTCGCATAGGAAAAGCCCAATACAGAACTGCTTGAAGTAAATCCGGTTGAGTGCATCCATTACGGTCGCAAAAGAACCTTGCTAATTCTTGCATATTTGAAATTGCATGCACAGCTATGTACAGTGGAGCTTCTCAGTCAATTCCGACAGGCTGTTCATGGAGCTGATGTCATCGTGCATGCCTGTGCATGTGATGACATCAGCCGGAAGAAAATTAAAAAAAAACAAGCTGAGAAATTCGGGAATTAAGAGGTGCCATCCCATTTTTTGAATCTCAAAACCGGTAAAAAAATGTGATTCTCGATATAGTTGAGAGGTATGCCTGCAACTTAAATAGGACCTGCTGGAGGGACAAATTTATCTCCTGGCGGCTGTCACATCTTTGGAACACGGTACCAATTCATGTGAAACAGAACACCTCATTGACATTGTTCAAGAGGATCCTGGATGAGTGGATGGGGTTCCGTTAATTTTACCTGGGATAGCACCCACAACCCTCCTGGACATGAGCAGTCATCACTGAATGCAGTCTTGGGTATTGAATAGTACCTCCATGGTATTACATTAGCTTGAAATGTCTAGGCTTAAAATTACCTCCCTGTCGATAGCCTGGTATTCTCTTATGATTTTAAGGCTACTGCAGTAATGATCAGTATGATGAACATCTTCTTCTTCTTCTTCTTCTTCTTTCGGCTTTTCCCAGTTAGGGGTTGCCACAGCGGATCACCTGTTCGCTCATGATTGGCAGTGGAGTTTTTATGATGTCGAGTTGCCCAACCTCCCACAGAAGGCACACACATGCAACACTCACACCTAGGGCCAATTTTGAGTATCCAGTCCACCTATATCATACCTTTGGAATGTGGGAGAAAAACAGAGTACCCGGAGAAAACCCACGCGACCACAGGAAGGACATGCAGACTCCGCACAGAACGCACCCTGGCCGAGGATCAAACCGGAGAACCTCTTGCTGTGAGGTGGCAATCCTAACCTCTGCACCACCGCGGCCACCCTATGATGAACATCTGATCTCACCATTTCTAATTGTCGCATGTATAAGCTTACCCTACCTTAATTTCTCATGCAGTAAAGCTACTAATGTTTTGTCACATGTTTTGAAAATATTACAATGCTGAGTTAGAACCTTGTTTTTGTGTAGTGGCTCTTAAAATTATTAAATAATTTAGCTAACCGTCCCAACTGAATTTGATTGATACTGTGAGAAATGTTCATTTGGTTAATTCTTACCTTTTATTCGAGATAGGTTGGGTTGGTTGTTGTGAAAAAGACCAGTCTGAACTGCCTTTTTGAAACAGCATTTCTGTTATTTATGAACCCTGTTCAAGTCTGCTAAATAGAAAAATTGATGAATGATCTGTCTTTTTTGACTGTTTTTCAGTTTATAAACCATGTTGTAGTTAGTTTAGTTGAATGTATTCCCCTAATATTAACTGGGCTGCTGAGATTCTTTTAATGAAATGAATATTGCATGTTTATGTGTGTATGTATGTATTTATTTATTTATATTTGGTTACTGGGGTAATCCAACTATGTCAACAAAAGTAAACCCATTTTCAGCAGAGACTTGGGGAGGGGAAGGTTCCTTATATCAACATCAAAAAGCAAATTACACAAAAGAGAAAAAAGTTGCAGTAATTCTCCTGGTAAGATAGCATAATACAGAGTAAGCTTATTAAAAAATACTAGCAAAAGCAGTAGATAACCCTGCAAATTTACAATTACATTGAGCATTTTTCACACTTATATGTACGAAACAGATTCACAGTGGTCACATTCATGTACCTTTTATTTGTTATTGTAGAACATCTGCTTTACAACTCTCCACTACTTCTGTCATTGCCAGATTTTATTAAGGAGTAACTGTACAGGAAGTTAGCTCACTAAGGAATAAAGGGGTGTATTCTAAGGAGTCTGGTGAAAATATCTTGGATGTCTGAGTCAAGCTATTGATAAAGGGAATGGTGTTACTGAAAATACCTTGCATGCTTAATTAAAAGCTGTGGTTCCCATTGCTTGCTCGGCTTGTTTTTTTTTTTCTTTGTCTCACCCATTCCTTTCCCCAGTCTTTGTTAAACAGAGTTGAAGTACATGGAGCAGTGCAATTACACTCTGATATTGAGGAAGAAAAACCTTCTTTATAGCTTCCTTAGTCCCGATCTTAACATTGCTTAAGGGGGTACTTGATAATTGTTCGTCACCCCTAAGCTCTATTATATTTGGATCTCATACTTGGGACTAACAGCATACAGTGGCCAGCAAAGAAAAATGGCAGAAGGTAAAATAGCTTAATTTCTGCCTGCTGTCCATGCATAAAAACTATCACAACTTTTTTCTTATATACTCCCTCACAATTTTGGTTTTCATTTTCTGGTAAATCACTGTGGATTGCAATAAGTCAGTAACACCAAATATTAGAGTTTCATGCGTCTTATTTTCAGAAAATTCATACTCATGCAAAATCTATTGTTCTGTTAACTTTTTACATCAGTAGCAGCAATAGTTAAAACTGGTTTCTGATTTTGGTCCTTACCCCTCATTATTTTTGGATGCATATACAATTCTTAAAATAAGAAGTCAAAGTATGTTTAACAGAGTTAAGTACTTTACTCATGTTTAAAGCTGATAAAAGACTTCATGCTGCTACACATTTTTGTACATGGAGCTGATAAAGGTTCATTCACTATAGATAATTATGATCTGGTCATCATTCTTAACCTTTTACTATGGGTTCTTAACATGGATTCCTAGATTCACCTCACAAGCTTCACTCTTGAGGTGAATTTCTTGACATTTATGTCTTGAACACATAATAACCTAGTTGGGATCAGAGAACTGATCATAATCCTCTGTGTTGTCGAAAAATCCTGCTTATTTACATCTTCTTCTTCTGTTTTGCCCCCCCCCCCCCAATTTCATATACAAATGCTTTTCTCAAAAGTGCCTTCTCCTCTCTTTTAACTTGCTTCCTAATCTGTACCTCTGTCCCAGCTGACTGTCCCCCGAGTTCTAATCTACACAATAAAGTAGTGCTATTGGGAATTAAAGTATAACTAGTACAGTAACTACTGTTGTGATCCTAAGGACTCCCTAATTGATTTTACTGTCTTTGCTCATGAATGGTATACGAGTTGAAATATAGTTAATCTAATTAAAATACTTAATTATGTAGTCGTTATTCCTTTTAGTATGTCAGTATTAAATGTAAAATGTAAATCTGATGCTGTCCTCATTTTTCCTCACTAATGGATTCAGATCCGATCTTCGTATCTGACTCTGCCACATACACTAGACTTTGGATCCAGCTCTGGAGCTCCTGTCTCTACCCATAATGCTCTATTCCATCCTCATTGCTTCGGATCATGTTTCTGCCATCATGGTTAGATGTTGGTTCCCCTCTTGAGCATTGTAAGCAAATTTGTTTCTTATTGTTAATTGTTAAAATTCTTTAATCATTTCCTTAAACTTTGCTAGCTTTTTTCTTACATCCTCCCTCTTAGTTTTTGCTGGTATTAAGAGATTTCTTTTGACTTTTCTATGAAGCATTTAGTTATCTTTATACCATAGTTGGTAGCTTCTGTTACCTGATTTAAAAGCTATTGCTTTAAATACCATAGTTGATATTCTTTGTGACAAAGGGAAATACTGCCAGCCCAGCTAGCTGGAATTTTGTAAATAATTCTATGCCATTTGTGAATATTAGTATGATTTTTATATAAATGTAACAGAAGAAGATACTACGAGCCCAGCTATTTGGAATTTTGTAAATAAGTATATGTCATTTGAGAATATTAATATGATTTATATAGAAGTGTGACAGAAGGAGATACCGCCAGCCCAGCTATCTGGAATTTTGTAAGTGGTTATGCGTCATTTGTGAATGCCAACATGCTTCGTGTGAGATGCTTGTGCTACAACTGTGTTACAACTGTATGTTATGTACTGAGCTAAAATGTAACCACAGCATGCCCTGTTGGCTTAGAACAAAAATGTATATAAACTATTGTAATTGTGTAAATGTATATGTTTTAACAGTGGGAATTAGAACATAGAGGGTTAAATTTCAAAACTTCAAGAAAATAGTTGAAATTAAATTGTTTTACAGTTGTGCTGTAAGAGTTATCTTTCAGTTTCAGTCAACAGGAGACAGGATGACTATACTAGGGGACTCTCTGTGTGTCTCTGTCTCTGAGTTTTATTGTTTTATGTCTTCTACAGCTGCAAACATCTGAAGGCTATGTATTTTCACAGAGAGATGTTAAATGTGGGTAGTTTTTGATAATGGGAGTTTAGCTTGGGAATTAAAGTCAGGTGACAAAAAAGTGATGCCATCCAAGCTAACACAGTAGTAATATTTGATATTAATTTAGGAACTCTCTGAGAGAGAGAACGAGAAACAGTGCATTTTGTATTTTGTCTTTCACCTAATAAGAACATCCATTCACCAGGTCTACCTGCACTTGCCTTGCTCTGAGTAAGGTTTTAGGGCATAGTAACTCTTTTAGATTCAGACAGGAATATAGTAAAGTATAGCTTAGATGTTTTCTTTATTTGAGACTGTCCTGCAATGTTGTTTTAAATATTTCCTGTGATTTTTGAACTCTGATGTAATTGATTACTTACTGAGTAGTGTCTTGTTCTTTTATTATTTATTATTAAATATATTTAAACTTATCATTGTAACTGATATTCATGAGACATATTTAAGTTCTTAGAGTAGTTGCATATTTATTTGGTGACAGTGTACAGGCCACTCCTAAATAGCCTTGTTCTTGGTTAAACTACCATTTGAATTAATAGTAGCGTTACACAATAAGATTAGACACCCTTTGTTAAGGGCCTTAAAGTAGCTGATAAAGAGGTGGTGGTGGCAGTCAGAATTACCTTATAGTCTGGACAGAAGGGAACATAGCTAGTAAACCTGTGCCAGCATTTCTCAGGAGTGTGTGGGTGTGTGTCTGTATATAAATCAAATCTCAAAGAGTGTGTGTGTCAGCTACTTGGGCAGTGACACGAAGCACTGGTGTGACAGAGAGGGTACTGGAGATCTTGATCAGGCCACTCATCTGAGATCTCAACCCTATAGCTGGGCCAGTGGGAAGTCTTATTGGAGATCTAGAGAAAGAGGGTAAAACTAACCCCAGATTGACTGTGATCTCTGTCTGCTCTTAAGGGAAATTGCACTTTACTGTGTGCGTACTTGTCATCCTCCCAGTGTGTATGTTCCCCACTGTTGCCAGTGTTGAGAATTGAGGCTCCTTGATTACTGGGCCAGTGCTGGGGCATCACATTTTTCAACCTTCCTTTTTTTTCCAGGTGGTTTTCTAATGGTTACCATTTTTTCTGGTAATTCCTTGCTAACAGCTCTCCTCTTTTTCTATAAAAAACAAAACAAAAAAAAATGTTGTTGTTGTTGTTATTGTTAATTCAGGGTTTGTTCTCCTATTAGTTATGTCAGAGAAACCAACCAGATTTAAGAAATGCACTTCTTTTTGGCATAAGATCCCAAACTCAGATGCCCACATGAAGTGCATTTATTGTCTGGGACCAGACCACCTTAACACAGCCGTTTGCTCTACTTTTAATCCGAGAGCCTTGGCTGACAGGAGAAATAAGCTCATCTTCAAAGGTTTACTTCCTGCTTCTTCTGCTGCTCAAACCCCCTCAAAAACACTGAAATCTGTTTCTTTGAATTTCAGGAAAAGGTCTCCTCTGAAGTCCACAAGGCCTTCCTCTGAGCTGGTAGAAAATATTAGAAAAGTCTTGGATCTGACCTCCTTGAATCCTAAACCTCTTGGTCTTCCCTTGGATGCAAAATCATCCTTGGATCTGAAATGGTCAGCTACTATAGTCATATCTCCTTTGCCTTCTACTTCTTCTTTGGATCCTAAGCCCTCGTATCTGAGAGCCAGTACATTTCATATAAGCCATACTCCAGAGTACACAGTAAAACCTATTTCACCTTCTCTGCCCACTCAGTTATTCCACTGCAAAGAAACATTCTTGACCCCCTTCCACAGCATCTTCTAGGTCTTCCAGAAATCTGTCAGAGGCAGATGTGGATAAGATGAAGCATAAATTCCACAGAGCTCAGATCCAGATGGGAGCTCCATCTCCTACTGGATCTGTGAGTGTGCCTACAAAGTCCATTATTTTTCTGTCTCAGATCCGACCCATGGTTTTGGAGTCCCAGGATCCGAGATCTCCAAGAGGTTTGGCATCAGATCCAAGGTAGAGTTCCTTCCTCCACTTTGACAATTTCCCTGACTGGCTCTGCTCCAAAATTCTCAGATCAGAGTGGGTCTCAGAGCTGAGATGTCAGTGCTCGTCTAAGGGGTTGGGTTTGGCTCCATTTTTGTCAGATTCATCCCTCCCTCTTGGAGCTTCGGCCCTGGACAGCTCAGATCTGATTCTCCTCTTGAGGCTCAGATAAAGGGGTGGCCCTAACCTACCTTCTTCAGAGGCTTTGGCGCTGAGGAGGGAGGAAAGGGTTTCTCCTGGTCCCCTCCACATTAATGGTGGTAGAAAGTGCCTTATCTCTCCATAGAGAGCCATTGTCTCATGTTTTGGATCCTATCCTCTCTCTCTTATTGGCTCTGAGTCCATCATACCTACTCCACAGGGACAGCCAGTTCTAGTTAGTCTGCAGACAGTTCCACTAGGGAAACTTCCCGTCTCTTCTGATACCTCTCCTGAACATCCCACAGAGGAGGTTCCTCGAAAGAGGATGTGTAAGAGGAGACACATAGACACCCCCATGGAGTCTCTCATGGAAGACACTGATTTTGATGAGGGAAAGAATCCCCCACATCACCACCTGATGACATCTGCTTTGGAGATATTGTTAAGCAGAAAGGTGGCTGGTCATTCCAAATTCCTCCTCTTGAAGAATCTGTGTTCCTGGAGGTTTTTGGTGCTGGACCATCTACTCCTTGGGTGCCCCCCCCCCCAGTGGATGAACTTACTGACCTGGTTTCCACCGGGCATGGAAGGAGCTGGGCACTGTTGAGCCCATCCCATATTGCACAGACAAGTTTTTACCCCTCCTTCTGACCATTCTCACTAGAGCAAAGGAGGTCCCATTGATACTGTGGTGGTGGCTGCAGCCAGTAAGAAAGAGCTAGCAGACCAGAGCTCTTCTGTCCATCCTCCGAACAAGGAACCCAGAGCATTAGACAGATTTGGAAAACATGTGTTTGCCTCAGCTACTTCCACTCTGAGGTTGCTTAATTATCTGGCACATTTAACTAGGCTGCACAGAGATTTGACTAAAGAGCTATCAAATTCTCTCTCTGAGTCCATGTCTGCTGAGGATTTCAAAAAGATGTCCTCTCAGCTGGCCACTCTTTTGTGTATTTCAGTGAGGTTAATCTGTCATACAGCTGAAGGTATCTCACAAGCAGGTATTGCCATAAGGAGACATGCCTGGGTGTGGCTACGCAACTTTATGGACCCCTTTAAGATGTCTTTTATTAATGCCCCTTTTGATGACACTTCATTGCATGGGTCATCAGTTAAGCATACACTTACCTGCAGCAAAAAAGATGGAAAAACCCTGTCTGCCATAAGAATCAAATTTTCTAGCCTTCAATGGACCTTTTCTAGAAACCAAAGAAGTGGCAAGAAGATGTGGTTCCGTAAATCTCAGGGGCCTTTCCAGGATTCGCGTGGGGGCAATCCCTCCAGAGGCAGAGGAGGAAATTTTAATGGTAGACATCAGCCTACAGAAAGAGGAGGCTCACAGAACCAGGGCTAAAATATTCTTTTTCAGGCAGACCCTCTCAGCGCTACTGAAGAGCTGCCTGACTATCCACCTTTGGAGGCAGTCAGGGGTCAATTGTCTTTGTACCTAGATGCCTGGACAAATATCCCAAAAGATTTATGGATGCTAAGAGTAATATCCAGATGTTACTACATGCCATTTTCCCTTCTTCCTCCTTGTCGAAAGAAGACACTTCCCAGTGTTCCACCTAGTCAAAGGAGGGAGTAGCACAAGAAATACAAATTCTGCTAGAAGAAAAGTCATCCAGAAGGTCCCTCCTGACAAGATAGTATTTGGAAATTACTGATGCTTCTTTTTAGTGCCAAAGAAAACAGGAGACCTCAGACCCATTTTGGATCTAAGTGGTTTGAACCAGTATGTTAAGAAGACAAAGTTCCGAATGGTGATAGTTCAATCCATCCTGCCCTTTTTGTACAAAGATGACTGGATGTGCTCTATAGACCTTCAGGATGTGTACTGTCATATAAAAACAGACAGATAATCCTGGAGGCATCTTTGCTTTCTGCTGGGAGTCTATTATTACCAATTGAGAGCTCTGCCCTTTGCCAAATCCATGGCAGTAGTGGCAGCTCACTTGAGGCGCAAAGGATTCCAGGTGTTTCCATATCTAGACGATTGGCTGCTCACTGCCCCATCCAGAATCAACTTCAGCAAGACAGGGACTATTTGGTTGAGGATTTCAATAAATCTTGCCAAATCACAGCTTACCCCAGTTCAGAACCTGGAATTCATCAGGACACTGAATACTAAAACTCAGGTGGCATCTTTACCCTTCCACTGCATTGCTTCTGTAAGATATCAGGTGCAAGATATCTTCTCATCCTTCTCCTCCAATAAGATTAGTGCTTTGAGCACTGGGGTTTAGGTCAGCTGCCGTAGTACTCCTTCCTTAGCACGCTTTTTTATGCAAATTCCCCAGTGGACCTTAACAGTGCAGTGGTCCATTCTACATCAGCCCTTGTCTTTTCAAGTAATACTCACCCCCATTTGCAAATGCTGCATTCATTGGTGGATTCAGTCTGACAATCTCTTTCTGGGTAGACCTTTTGTTCTTCTAACTGGGGGAGATTCTTGGGAAAGATGGTCCAAGGCATGTGGTCCACCCAAGAGACCAAATTGCATATCAAAGTCCTAGAGATGAGTGCAGTCCTTTTGGCAGGCATTTCAAGAATCTCTCCCCTAGGAACTAATGCAATTCAGACAGACAACATGTCAGTAGTCTGGTACTGCAACAAGCAAGGAGGAACCTGATCTTTACCCCCTGTGCAGAGAGGCCATGAGAGTTTGAGAATGGATGATCTCCACAGACCGCTTTCTAATTGCAAAGCTCATCCCAGGGAAAACCAGAGTGCTGGCAGGCAAACTAAGCAACTCTATTCTGATGCCTCACGAGTAGTCTCTGAATCGGTCAGTGGCAAATATGATCTTCAGGCATTGGGGTCAGCCTTACTGTGACCTGTTTACCATTCCTCTCAACAACAGTTGCAGACAGTACTTCACTCTGATACCCCTCAAGGGGAGTCACAGAGAGACGCTATGCTTCATGTTTGTCTATCGAGTCTTCTTTATACTTACCCTCCTCTTCCACTGATTCCAAAATTCTTAGAGAAAGCAAGCAGGCTGAAGAGCTCAGTAATCCTCACTGCCCCCTTCTGACTTTGGCAAGTTTGGTTCCCCTTTCTAAAGTATCATCTTCATTATCCAGAGACCAAATTGCATATCAAAGTCCTAGAGATGAGTGCAGTCCTTTTGGCAGGCATTTCAAGAATCTCTCCCCTAGGAACTAATGCAATTCAGACAGACAACATGTCAGTAGTCTGGTACTGCAACAAGCAAGGAGGAACCTGATCTTTACCCCCTGTGCAGAGAGGCCATGAGAGTTTGAGAATGGATGATCTCCACAGACCGCTTTCTAATTGCAAAGCTCATCCCAGGGAAAACCAGAGTGCTGGCAGGCAAACTAAGCAACTCTATTCTGATGCCTCACGAGTAGTCTCTGAATCGGTCAGTGGCAAATATGATCTTCAGGCATTGGGGTCAGCCTTACTGTGACCTGTTTACCATTCCTCTCAACAACAGTTGCAGACAGTACTTCACTCTGATACCCCTCAAGGGGAGTCACAGAGAGACGCTATGCTTCATGTTTGTCTATCGAGTCTTCTTTATACTTACCCTCCTCTTCCACTGATTCCAAAATTCTTAGAGAAAGCAAGCAGGCTGAAGAGCTCAGTAATCCTCACTGCCCCCTTCTGACTTTGGCAAGTTTGGTTCCCCTTTCTAAAGTATCATCTTCATTATCCTCCATGAATACTGAAGTCTTGTCAGGTTCTCCTATCTCACTCATCTGGAATTCAGTATCCCAACCTTCATGCCCTCAAGTTAACTACATGGTTTCTCCACTTCCAGTAACAGACAATCCAAGCTCTCTTCTTGAGTTTGCAGTATTACTTTGGCTTCCCAAAAAGCTTCCACCAAGAAAGTGTATAGGAGCAAATGGAAAAGGTTTTCTATTTGGGTTTCTGACCAAAACATCAACCCCTTTTTGTCTCCTACTTCTGCAGTTCTTCATTTTCTTACAACCCTTTTCAATGAAGAGGCCAGTTTTTCTACAGTTAAACTTCATTGGCAGCAGTCTCAATTACCATAAAGCCTTTATGAAGGACATTTTTATTTTCAGACCTGCGATAAAGGAGCCTTCACCACCTTGGGATCTTACTGTGGTTCTTCAGGGTTTAACTCAGAAACCCTTTGAGCCCTTCTTTATTTCCCTCTATCCTTTCTCTCTTGGACCAGGGAGAGATTAGACAGCAAACTCAATTTGAGGCAATGGGGATGGAATAGAGCATTATGGGTAGAGGGAGGACCTCGAAGCTGCATCCAAAGTCGAGTGTATGTGGCCAAGTTGGATCCAAGGATCAGATCCAAACCTATAAGTGAAGAACAATGAAAATGGACAACACCGATGAATAGTTATGGTGAGTACATATCTTATAATTTGCACTGCTTAGTGGCTCAGGTAATAGCTGAAAAAAGTTGTGGGAACATACCACTTAACTAACAAACAAGTAAATAAATAGTGCTTACCCATTCCCAGTTTTATGGAAAGCTTATGATAAGCAGCAGTTTGCTCCATCAGTCGATTCTCTAAGAAAAATAAGGGAAGCCTTTTATCTTGCATTTATCAAAATACACAGGTATGTAGATACTAAATTAAACCTGGAAATGAACATCACTACTACTAATTCTACTCATTCCCAGTACCCTAATCTTGAAGGTTTAATAAAAGCTCACATTATTAGCAGAAATATTAATAATCAGCCCAACTTAAAACCTGGAGTTTACAAGAGAAAACAAGACATCCTAGCAATAATTAAATATACGTTCAAAGAAGAGACATGTCTGATCCAGTTTGTAAGACAGAACTCTTTTTCAGGTTTGTTATAAAGATTATAGTTGGGGTCATTGCTTTCATTTGAAACAAAAATAATATAAAAGCATTTATTTATGAAATAATTGCTCTAAATTGATTGCTATTACAAATAATGTATTATATATTCTGTCCCCTACCACCTTGAATTTATTGAAAAGTCTTAACAGTGAACTTTATCTTGTCTGTTGGAAAATGGATCTGATACTCACTATGGATTATGTTTTCATCTGTATTGGAGCAAACAAGAACATTGAAAGAATTGTATCACATTACAATTTAAAGCAGATTATCTGGGAACCTGACAGATGAAACCTTGTTAATGGTGTCCCCTCTTTGTCAGATTTCTGTATCTCAAAACATTTCTCATAGATGTCTAAGCAGCAAGGTAGTTCCCATTGTGTAAAGTAACCACTTCCTATTCTTCACAGTTTGTCCTTCCTAAAGTGGAAGTGCTAGTCATTTCTGGAAGATCATTTTGGACAGCAAGAATACTCACTTGCTTATACAACTAATCCGGACTGTGTCTGTCTATGTAAGTAATGTAACCCAAGAGAGGTACTTGAACTGTTTCCTCAGTTTACTCTTTCCAGTCTAGGATTGATTTGCTTCCCAGCAGGTTACATATATTTAAAGGGAATAAATGACCTGGATTATTCCTGATTTTAAAGTGTGTCTTACAGTTAGGGACTGTGCTTGATGTTTTAGAAGAAGAATGCACAACATCTTGGAAAGTTTGGGGTCTTCAGCCAAAGCTTCATAACTCCTAAATAAACACAAATACTTTTGGGCTACCCAAAGTATTTATGGAATACAGTTAAACTGATTGAAGGTCCTTTTAAAAATTCTGGTAGTACATCTAAAAAGCAAGTTTTAAACCATGCCCTAATCAATAATATCAAAAATTGTTTCTCCATGACAGCTGTATGTCTCCCAGCCCTGCATGTCAGACAGCTGCTGTCAAACCCAAATAAACATTGCTTAGATCACTACATGCTCTCCATATTTTGTTTTTTGTCTTTTCGGCTTTTTTCGGTTAGGGGTCGCCACAGCGGAACTCTGGTCTGCTAATGATTGGCAGTAGATTTTTAGGGTGCCGAGTTGCCAGCCTGACACCCAACCTTCA
Organism: Protopterus annectens; assembly: GCF_019279795.1. Taxonomy (NCBI): domain Eukaryota; kingdom Metazoa; phylum Chordata; order Ceratodontiformes; family Protopteridae; genus Protopterus; species Protopterus annectens. The sequence goes on from NC_056729.1 coordinate 1,481,827,594, forward strand.
GTGAAGGCACGCCCATTCATGCATGTCTTTCGGAGGCCACTCGACTGCGGGGAGGACATGCAGACTCCATATAGAAGGCACTCCATCTGAGAATTGAACAGGAGAACCTCTTGCTGTGAGGCAACAATGCTACCGCTGTACCACCGCGGCTTATGCTCTCCATATTTTACTGCAAATACATTCCTTCTGAAGAAGTTTGTGCTATACTTGCAGAGATGAAGCCCACATGCATCAGCTTCATCCTTTCTTCCTTAGAACTGCCATTTTGTGAGTATCATAGCCACTGAATGGCATATTAAAACTTACTCTCACCCCTGAAACCATTCCACAATGACTTAGGCATATAACTGCCCTGCTCTTTTAAGGTGCCTTTACCACTTGTCCCTAGAGACTTCATATCACAAAGTTCCTAGAAAAGTGCAAATGTAGGATTTCATTAAAAAATGTGATATACTTTCAAAGAAGCTCCAGGAATTCACTGTTTTTATGTTATGGATTCAATCCTTTCACCAGCTACTCAGAGATATCCTCCAGCCAGTAGGATATAAACATACTTCTGTACACCAAATTAAAAATCCTTCCGTTACAAAAAACACCTGCTGCCACTCATCCTTGAATTACCCTTACAGATAAAAAAGCGGTTACCCTTTATTTACCCACATAAATATTCTAACTTACCTGAGTATGGCGATATCCACCCCAACCCAGGACACACTTGTTCCCCCTAATTCCTACAAATCTCTCAATATCACAACTCTCAACTTTCAAAGTGTTCAAAACCAAATCTCAGAATTCCATACCTGGGTATCCTACAACAGACCAGATATAATTGCTGCTACCGACACCTGGCTAAAACCCTACATAAAAGAGTCCAAATTCCTCCCACCAAGCTATGCTTGTTTAAGAGCAGATAGACCATGTAAAAAAGGAGGAGGTGTCTCACTACTATTTCCAAATACCTTTACTATAGTCCACTATACTAACTTCATTCCACAGTTGTCTACTGCTGAAATTATAATATCATTCCTAAAAATTAACTGTAAAAATCTTTGCATTAGAGTCCTATACCCCCCCCCCCCCCCCATGTAATAACATTCCTTTGTTAGAAGAAATTCTGGCCTGGACGTCAGACAATATAAAAAATGAAACAGCATTTGTGATGTAAACATTAATTGGCTAGATCTCTCCCACTGCTCCCCTTCATCCAGTATTAATCTGTTTAACTTTGCTCAGCTTATTACCAGTACCACTAGACCCAACAGAAACAAGGGCAGTAGTTCCATCTTTGATTGGATTCTGGTCTCTGACCCAAACAAAATCTCATCTGTAGGTACACTACTCCACAGTATCAGTGACCATCTGCCTGCCTCTACTCTTCATAAAACCTCTCCATCACTAAGTCAAAACCAATATAAACCAACAAGAAATCTAACCAATTTTAACGCAACAATACCTTGAAAAACATCAACTGGAAAGTACTAAAAGTCCTTCCCCTCAATGAAGCAGTGGAGTTGTTCAACTCAACATTTCTCAAGACTCTAAACAGGCTAACCACACATTGATAAAAATGAATAAAAACTAACCATGCCACCTGGCTCATTAGACCCACCAAGCAACTCATGACTGCTAGGGACAAATCATGGCAGCTATGGCAAAACAATAAAAACCTTTCCGATCTTTTACAATTTAGGCAACTCTGTAATCAGGTAAAATGTCTAGTCATTAAAGACAAAAAGAAACACTACCTAAGTCTTCAAAATAACCATAAACAAAACCTAAAGAAATTCTGGAATTCCATTACATCTCTGCTAAATCCAGGTTCAAAGAACAACCCCTCCACAATAGCCATCCTTTTCAACTCATATTTTATCAACAGCATATCTAATCTCACTGCTACCTTTCCTCAAGCTAACTGCAATTCTGACACTGTACCTCCAAATCAGTCTTCGCAAAACACCACTACTCCCTCTCCACCCAGCTTTTCTTTCTCTCATGTACCTGCTGCTACTATAACAAAATTATTTCTTAAGCTCAAACCTGGCACTAATGCTCCTGACAACTTAACCACTGAATACCTTCAAATGTCAGCTAAAGCCATCACATAACCTATTAGTATACTTCTTAACAGATATATCCAAGAGTCCTATGCTGTGTTCCTAGCATCTGGAAAAATCATATAGTCTTCCTCTTCACAAAGGTGGCAACAGCACTGACATTTCCGATCTTGGAAAAATGTATTCACATTCAACTTCTAAACTTTCTACTTCATAAAATCTTTTCCCCCACTCAGCATGAGTTCAAGCCAGGCCACAGTACTACAACAGCTTTTATATCCTTTATGGACACAGTAAACCAAGCTTCAGATGCAAAATTGTATGCTCACTATTTCTTGACCTCTCTAAGGCCTTTGATAGAGTCTCCCAATCTCTACTTTTTATATAGCTCTCTAAACTTGGTATTTCCCCCCATCCCTAAATTGGTTCTCTAATTACCTAACAAATAGACAACAAGCTACCAAATTCCAGCACTGTGTTTCTCCATTCCTTAACACATTTACAGGGGTTCCCCTAGGCTCCATACTAGGGCCTCTTTTCAGTATTTTCATCAACAACTTTCACTACTCACTTAGTCAAGGTTCTGTAGTACAATATGCAGATGGCTCAAGCCATCATCTGCTTTGCCATCTCCATATCTGAACTTCAACAAATTACCCAAAATGCCTGTACTTCTACTGAAACTTGGATGATCAACAGCCATCTTGCCCTTAACCCTAACAAAACCGAACTCATATATACACTCCCCTAAACAAGACTGAGTTGAGTATACACTCTCCAAACAAAAGAATTATTGAGGTTGTGTCTCATACAAAACTACTAGCTATGATCTTAAGACGAAAACCTGACATTTGACCTGCATGTGCACAATAGTATAAAAAAAAATCATCACAAAATGAGTATCCTGTATAGACATAAACATTTCCTTAGCCTTTCCACAAAACAAACCCTTGCCTCAACCTTTCCTTCTACCTTCTCTCATATATGGTAATCCACTACTTACTAATATTCAGTCCTCTCTGAAATCCAAGTTTGAGGTCTGTTACAATAAAATAGCCAAGTTTGCAACAAATGCCAAATACTCCATCTAGCACTGTTCCTTCTTACACTTACTGAACTGGCTCGAACTGCCAACATTACCTTACATACTTACAATTAAAAACAGCACACAAAATTATCTTCAAACCCTCAGACTGCCCAACCCTTACTTCTGTATTTACTCAGTACCATCCAAGTAGCCTTCTCAGATCTGAGAACCAACTTTTCCTGAAAGCAGAGAAAACAAACCTTCCAGTTGGCCAGATGCTGTACTCTTTCTTGGTTGCCAAACAGTGAAATTCCCTCCCATTAACAATAAGGACTACTATTAATGCTTCTTTCTTTCAAAACATCTCTATGGCAACACTTCTCCACTCTGTGGAACTGCACATGTGCCAACTCTACACCTCTTAAAACCTGATTCCCCAGTTTAACACTACTGTTGCCTATAATGACTTACTCTTTGTCAAGTTGAACTCTTCTACCTACTAGTATGACTACTCAAAATAATGCCATATATGCTTACTATGTTCTAATACCTGCTTGATAACCATATTGATTTGATGTGATTGACATGTACACCTATGTCATATTTCTGATTTGATATGATTGACATGTACACCTATGTTGTATTTACTGCTACATCTCTGTTGATGTTCTTTCAGAACTTATCTTCACAAGTTGTTAGTATACTTACTATGTTCTTTGAAGTTTACAGTATTGACATTTACCTTTGTATATTCAACTGTGACTCTTGTATTGTATTGAATGTGCTTGTTAAAGTGGAGCTTTTACCTTTGTGTATTCAGCTGTGACTCATGACTTGTGTATTCAACTGTGACTCTTCTATTGTCTGTGCTTGTTAATGTGGAGCTTTTCTCCTCGGGCCTCCACTGAAAATAGGCTCACTTTGGCCCAGTGGACCATTTTGGTAAACAAATGCAAATAAATACTGAAAAGAGCTGTACTTCACACTTCTTTACATATTTCTTTCATAAACATTTGTACCTCATCCTGAGTTACTTCAGGTGTCTTTAAATTGAATATTAACTTTCTGAACAATATGAAGTCTCTGAACTGTAAAGATAAAGCCATTCTATGGGTACTCGTGCCTCCTTTTTCCACAAATATAAAAAAAACATTTTTGCAACAGTGCAGGAGTTTGAAAAGTAAAATCACAAAAAGTCTCTTTCCCTAAATGTATAAATGACCTTACATCTGTTACTTTAAACCCAACAAGTATTATTATTTTGTCCCATACAAAGTATCTGCCGAATATAAAGTCCTTTTTTTCGTTATTCTTACCGTAAGTGTCTGAAACTTTCCACTGACCTGCTCAGTCCATTTTTTCCTCTTTCCTGGGTTTGCTGCATTGACTAAATATGGGTAAGAAATGAAGAAGGCATAATGAGAGTAATGATGGGTGAAGAAAGGGAGGAGAATTGTACACTGGAAAAGATTATGGATTTAGGAGTTAGGTATGTGGAACATATGCATGAAGAAAAGAGGTGAAAAGGAAGCTGCTAGGGAGGTGAAACAATTTGGAGAAAGTATATAAAACGATCTGGAGAAAAGCATTAGCATAGAAGAATCTAATGAAGTTTTAAAGGGAGTTAGTATAGATCAGTTCCATGAATAGATTGTGTAGATTATACAGTGTATAAAAACATAGAATAATTGGAAGAAATTTAGTTATAAATATTTTAAATTAATGTTTGAGGAAAGGAATACAAAATAAGTGTGTGTGTGAGAGTATAATAAAATCTATTTAGAATAGAGGACATAAGAGTGACTAGCAGCCAATAACACTAAATAATACAGGTTGTAATATTGTTCTGAAAATAATTGTAAGAAGCTTTAAAAATTATTAAAATAACTTGTCATCGGAGGGGATATATGGAGTCAGAACAAAAGAGTCAGATGATAATGTTTGTTAGAGACAGCAGATGACATGCTAAATAGGCAGGGGGTCTTAAACTGGTAGTAGAAAATGTGTCAAAAGGAATATAGGTTCATAGGTCGGTACTAGGCTATTGGCCGTAGGGCCTATACAAGCCTAGCCATAACAATTCCCTTGCTATTTCTTCCCACAATATTTACTTCCCTGGACCTCTAGCAGGGCGACTGACATGATCCCCGGGTGAATTTCCTATCTCCCATCCAATCATCGAATCGTCAAGGTTCCATTTGAAGAGGGCCAAAGAGGCACTCTGCTTGACATGTATGGGTAGTCTATTCCAGAGTTTGAGGAGTCTCTGGGTCAGGAACCTATCCCTCCAGCATGTTTTGTTCATTGTGATTTCAAGGTTTAGATCCCTGGAGCATGTGGCTCTGAGAGATTAGGATTTCTGCAAGTGTAGCTTGTCCAACAGCTCTGGGTTTGACATGGCTTTGTATGTTAAGCAGAGATCACCTCTGAGTAGACTATATGCGACAGAGTGTAGCTGGAGTTTCTTTAGACGGTCAGCATAGGGCATCTGCTGTAGGCCTGTGATTCTTTTAGTGAGGTATTTCTGCATCGTTTCCAGTTGTTCCAGATGTCTTGAAAGGTACATACCAAACGGGACGTATTTTATAATGGGTCTAATGAGGGATGAGTACAGTGGAACAATGACCTCCTTTTTTCTGGATGAAAAGCCCTTAGTGATGAGGTGTGACACATAGAAGGATTTCCTGACTGTTGTGGCAATGTGGTTATTGAAGGTGAGACCACTGTCCACTTGTGTCCCTAAGTCTCTTATCACACTTTTGGTGTTTAGTGTAATGCCACCTATGTGGTAATTCACGGGTACATGTTTTTTCCCAAAGGGGTAACTATACATTTCTTGCCAGTGAGCTTGAGCCCATGGCTCTGGCACCAAGCATCTGTTTCTGTAAGGCCCTTTTGTAGAATATCCACATCATTTGGGGATTCAATAATGGCTCCCAGTTTGCAGTCATCTGCGAACTTTGTTAGCCAGAGTCCCTTCATGTTGGCCTGTACTTTAGAGAAGTAGATGCCAAACAAGAGCGGTCCCAGGACTGAACCCTGAGGTACTCCACTTGTCACTTGTCTGGAGCTGGATTTGGAGTTGGCTACTTTTACAGTGTGGGTTCTGTCAGTAAGCCAGTTGACAACCCATCGAGTGACATAGGGATTAATGCCCAGCTTAGTAAGTTTATCTATGATTCCAGAATGGGGGATGATGTCAAAGGCCTTGGCGAGGTCCAGATAGGCTGTGTGGACTGCCTAACCCTCGTCCACAGCTCTGGAGACTGATTCAAAGAAGTCAGTCAGGTTCAGGAGACAAGATCAGCCCTTCACGAACCCTAACTGGGTAGGGTCCAGTGTTTGAAGGTTGCCAATGTCTTTGTTTATAAGTTCCATGGTAAACTGTTATTGGTGATTATGTAGGCATAGGGTTGTGATGTTATTTTGTACTGCTTATAGAAGAAGTCAGTAGAACCTTTTAAATGGAAAACTGAGTATGAAAATAAAAGGGGTTCAGCAGGCATGCCCGATAAGCAGCAGATTGTTTAAAGTGGTTATGAGTCTAGTTGTGCATATGGTATTTTTGAATCTATTCCAGATAGCGAGTAAAATGAGTGAGTATCCACAAAACATATTGACTAAAGTTATGTAGGAAACATAGCAGTTTTTAGTATAGACTGAAAATGAGGAAAAAGTGATTATGTTGGGTAGTGATGAAAGAAGGGAGTATCAGAACAAAATTATACTGTGGAATATAGGAATAGAAATTGAGGGAAAAAATGTGGTCATTTTCATTAATTCCCCAACAAATGGGTTCATATCCGACCCTTGGATCTTACTTGGCTGCTTTTTCCAGTTCGTGGAACACTGAAACTCTCAAGCTCCTCCCTTACCCATAATACACTAGTCCCCCACCATACCTCAGATCTCGCTTACCGCCTTTGCATACAGACATGGTCACTGTTAGCACTCGAGCCGTAGTAGCTTTTTTGTGAGTAAAAGTAGAAATTTCTTTATCTTTTTACCTTTTTCTTAGTAAAGTTCTCTACATATCCTCCTTTGCTTTTTTTTTTTGTACTTTTTAGTGTAATTCTACAGTACCATAATTAGTATTTTCCCTTTCCTTTTTCTTCCTTATACCTTTTAGGTATATTCTTCTTTTACCACTGTTGGTATTTTTTTCCCTTTATCTTTATCTATCTAACAAAAAAAATCTTTTATTTTCATTCTTGCAGAAAAGATACGGCTGAAAATCCTTCTGGTTTTAAAAAACATACGGCCCGTGGCTTGAAAAAGCCCGACAATACGCGGGTGAAAGTGCTTGGTTTATTTGGTTCGTTTTAATAAAGACTGCTCATACAATTTTTTGGCTACCGCTAGTAATTGCATCACGATTGGAATATTTTGCTGCTGGTTTCGGGTCCTGAATAGCTGGGCTGTGTTTTCTTTATTGGTCTACTGAGTTTGTATCTTGTTTGTGGTGTTTACTTAATTAGATGACTTGCTCAAAACTGCTCCGACCAGTTATCATCTGATCAAAGCATGAGATTACATACTCCAGTTATGCTGTCACCTGGGAATTACTATCAGTCACAACAAATCTCAGCTAGAATCAACTCAAATATTGCAGTTCATCTGAGCTTTTTTCAACATAGTATTCGTGACAGCCTCCCTTCCTTTACCAAGGGTACAAACCATATAATTCCACATCAGAAAGACCATTTAAAATTCTTCTCTGTCAACTCGATTGATCATTCAAGTGCTGGGGGTCAATGTCTGTTGTGACAGTTTTGGTTCCATTAGTAAGATACCACATGAGAATTCTTTAATGAACCCTAGCTACTTAGTGGTCCGTTCTCCACCAACCTTTATCCACCCAAATCAAGATAAACCATGCCTGCAAAAATTACGGGTCCCTTTCAGTTTGCCGACATTCCAGAATGCCGACAACCATATGGCTGACACCATATGGTCGATATTCAGAATGCCGACAATGCAGAACTGGCATCTTACTATAGTGAGGAATGGAAAGATTTCCATTCCTGTACTGTAGTGCGATCTCAGAGTTGGTATATTATAGTTACAGGGGTGTGGGGGACAGACCCCCCCATGAGGGGTGCAGGAGGGCATAGCCCCCCTGCTAACAGTTGAAAGGAAATTTTATTTTCCTTTTCTATGGACCTCTCACAATGTTGGCATTCTGAATGTCGATCATATGGTGTAGGCCATATGGTTGTCGGCAATCTGGCGTTGTGTAGGGGATCCAAAAATTGCATCTTTTGGTGGATTTACTCCAATCAGATAATGCAAGATTGCCCCTTTATTCTTCCTCAGCCTGAGGCCATAGTTACCATGGATGATTTCCAAAGTGGATGGGGCACTTCTTGGGAATGACAGTCTAAGGCATATGGTCCCCTAAAGCGGCCATTATGCATGTCTATGTCCTAGAAATGAGAGCTATGTTCTGAGCATTGCAGGCCTTCCATGACACTCTCCCATTCGGGACCATTATGATTCAGATGAACAAAATGTCAGTGGACTGGTACATCAGCAAACAAGGAGGAACCAAATCTTATCCCCTGTGTTGAGAAGTTTTGAGAGTGTGGCAATAGGTGATCTCATCCAATCAATTTCTGATAGCAACACCCATTCCTGGGAAATCTATTGTGATAGCAGACAAGTTAAGCAAGTCCATTTTAATGCCTCATGAGTGGTCACTCAACACAAGTGGCAGAAAAGTTATTCCATTGATGGAGTCATCTTTGCTGCGGTTTCTTTGAATCTCCCCTCAACAACAAGTGTGGCAGGTTTTTTGCCATGATCCTCCCACTGGAGGAATCACAGAGAAGCACTTTTCTCCAGGATTGTCTCCCTGGTCTCCTCTACACCTTTCCCACAATGCCTCTAATCCCCACATTCCTTCAGAAACTATCTCAGTTGAAGAGCACAGTTATCCTCATTGCTACTTATTGGCCTTGTCAGATTTGGTTCCCCTTTCTTTCGTCTCATCTGATTCACCCGCCATGGATTCTAGATATAGTTCCAGAACTGCTGTCTCACCTGGCAGATATAATACACTTAGACATTTTAGGCCTAAAAGTTGATTGCTTGGATTCTCCAGTTTCATTGATATCTAGACAGCCCAAGCTGTCTTCTGCCATCCATAACATTCTTTTATCTTCCCACAAAGCTTCCACTTGAAAATTTTACAGAAATAAATGGAAAAGATATGTTGTTTGGGAACAGCACAATTACATTGATCCCTTTTCAGGTCCAATACCTAAGGTTCTTAAGTTTTTAGCTGCAATTTTTAATAAAGGTACTAGTTATTCAGCTATTGAAGTACAGTTGTTTGCCATTTCTAATTTTCACATTGGGGTAAATAATTTTGTCTTTAGCTTCTTCCAAACAGGAGAGTGGGATTTAAATTTGGTTTTATAATCTTTGACACAATCCCCCTTTGAACCGTCAGCCAGATGGGAACTAAAATTTTTAACCTGGAAACTGTCTTTTTAGTGGCTATTACATGTGTTAGAATGGTCTCAGAACTTCAAGCCCTATTTTTTAATCTTCCTTATTTGATTTTTCATAAGGACAGGGTATCCTGATGAACCAACCTGTCCTTTCTTCCTAAGCTGGTGTCAGAACCCAATATCAGTCAAACTATTAACCTTCCAGTTTTTTTTCCAAATTTCCTGGATGTTCACAGACAGTTTCATTTTTATCTACACAGAAAAAATTTTTAGGAACTCAGATGGATTGTGTGTTTCCTTTTTGGATTCAAAACTGGGCAAACCACAGTAATGGTAGCCAAATGGTTAACTGATTATGCTTCCTTTGTTTACGAAAAATAGGTTTCTTTTTGACAAAACCTTTAAAGGCTCTTTCCACCAGGTCTATGGCAACTTCTTTTGTATTTTTATTCAGATCTTCCTTGGATGATATTTCTACAGCTGCAACTTGGGGCTAATCCTCACACCTTTATTGTTCATTACAAATTGGATCTGGTCAGTAGGGGAAGAATGGCCTTCGGCTCAGCAGTGCTCAGGAATATCCCTCCTTGGAGTCCTCCTGGGATTTAGGTAGCTGAGGACCCTGTCTTATTTGTTGAGGAATAATGAAAATGACAATGTGACAACACACCACCGGACCAATAATGAAGCAGCCTCTTGTCACACCACTGGCAACAGTGGGAAATGTTCACTGGGAAGATAACAGGTACACACACACACACACACACACACACACACACACACAGTATTTCCAGATGCAGCTCTGTGCATCAAGTACAATCAAACACAATTTCCCATAAGAGCACACAGGGAACACAGTCAGTCTGGGGCTGGTTTCTACCTCTTTCTTTAGATCCCCAGTAAGACTACCCACTGGCACAGCTATAGAGTTGAGATCTCAGCTGAGTTTTCAAGCCAAGACCTCCAGCACCCTCTCTGTCCAACCAGTGTTTTATGTCCCTGCCCAAGTAGCTGACACACACACACACACACACACACACACTGTTTGAGATTTGATTTACACACACACACACACACACACACACACACACACACACACACACACACACACACACACACACCTGGGAAAGGCTGGCACAGGTTTGCTAGCTATGCCCCCTCCAGACTATAAGGTAGTTATGACTCCACCAGACACTCCTGCTAGCTACTGTTAGGCTCTTCCAAGGGTACCCGATTTTACTTAGTAAAATTAATATTAATACAAATGTTAGTTTGACCAGAAACAAGGCTATTACGAGTGGCCTACACAGTGTCACCAAATAAATATGTAGGTACTCTCAAAACTTAAATATATCTACAAAGATCAGCCACACTGAAAGGTTTAAATATATTTAATAATAATAAAAGAACAAAAAAAATACTTAGTATATATTCACAGTGACACCAGAGTTCAAATCACAGGAAATGTTTAAAATAACATTGAAGGACAGACTCAGACAAATAAAGAAAAACAAAATCTAAACTAAACTTCACTATAGTCCTGACTGTATCTAAGAAAGTTAGTATTCCCTACTTACCTAATAGAGGAAGGCAAATGATGTGGTGAATGGCTCTTCTTGTTGTCAGGCCCAAGACAGAATACAGAATGTATTGTCACTAAGAAACCTCTCAAAATAATATCTAAAATATTACTTCTGTGATAGCTTGCAGAATGACATCACTTCTGGTCATCTGACTTCTAGTTCCATGCAAAACCCCCATTGCTGGAAGCTGGCAGGACTTAGCACCTACCTGTAAATATACACACACAAGGGCTTTTGCTCAGATCTTTGGCAGATGCTAGAAGTCATAAAACAATTGCATACCTCCACACTTCCATAGAAGTAATTAGTTCACCCCAAAGACAATACAGATAGCTTCCTAGGACAGACATTGTGTCTCTGGCTGCATTGAAACCTGTGAGACAGCATATTTATGACCTAGCCTATAAAGTGATTTAACTTCAAATATTTTTGTAAAGTTTGCTGGACTGAGGTGAACTTCCTGTCTGCCAGTTTCTTCTGTTAAAGCATATACATTTAAACAGTTAAACAATAGTGCATGTACATTTTGGTTCACTATCCAGTAGGGCACATTGTGGATACTTTTCAAACACAATCACTTTACATGTACTTTTTCAACACAAACTTCTGTTCAAATCAGTTTGATTTGCACTTGATATACAGTTCTAATACATTTGTAACACAAGCTTCTTGAGTAAATCAGTTTGATATTCACAAATGACATATAATTATTTACAAAATTTCAGTTAGTTGTGCTGGTATTACTTCATTTTGTCAGAGACAACATCAGATAAAAAGTTATATACTCACCCATCACGTTCCATCTGTGTTGTCCATTTGCCTTCTTCCTCAACTCCCCTCCCTCCAACCCCCACCAATTTGACTTTTTGAAGGATTAGACGATGCTATTGGAACCAATGTTCCTTTATTTGAGCTCCAGATACTATTATTTAATCTGCTTATTATTTGTTAATTACTATATTGGCAAACAAGATCTGAGGTATGGTAGGGGAGTAGTGCATTTTGGGTAAGGGAGGAGCTTAAGAGTTTCATTGTTCCATGACCTGGAAAAAGCCGCTGAGTCAGATCAGAGGGTCGGATCTGAACCCATTTGTTGATGAAGAATGAAAATGGGCAACACAGATGGAAAGTTATGGTGAGTACATAACTGCTTCTTTTTAAATGGTATGATTTTTTTTAAACAAGAAAGATCTTTATTAAATTATGACATATGACATAGGCAGTCATATGTTTATATAAATGAAAACAAACCATATTGACATAATTTTAGTTGCTAACATTATATATCACAAACTATGTTGACATAATTGTAGTTGCAAACATTGTATATCACTTAATCTATCCAGTCATTGTCAGTTAAACATTACATAAAGCATTCAAATTCTTGCCTTTTTTAAAACCTTGTTCCTCCTCTGCATGTATTGTTCTCACAATTCCCATTTTCCTATGTAATTTGCTCCTACTATTTTCAAAAGATCTCAGTTCCAGTTGTTTTGTCTCTGTTACTATATTCACTACTTCCAGTAAAGTTGATTTAGACTCAGCAAGGCCTTACTATATCTAGTCAATTCCGATTCTGTATCATAGCTGAACATTTTTTCCTTAGTTACACTAATTTGCTTACCCGGCATCTCTGACAGAGCAGTCTGCAAGGAATCTTTAAACTTTGCCAACTTATTATACTCTCACCTCCAAAATATGATGTCTACCTGAGGAAAAATTCTTTGGAGTCTACTTGGCATGTAACAATATCTATGTAAACACTTCCAAGCAAAGATCCTAAATTGTCTAGACTTTATTGTATATTTGGGAGACATACACATATCCCCCCATTGTTTCTTTGTGAATTGCTAATCCAGTCTCTCTTCCCAATCCTTCCTAACCTCCTCTGATTGATTCTTATAGTTATGCAACATTTTGTATGCTCTACTAATTATTCCTTTTTGAACAGCAGCTTCTGTTCTAGATTTTACTAAAAACTATTCGCTTAGGATCCCCCTTTTTCTTGTCTATATACTGATATCAATCCTTGGTAGAGAAGGCAATCTGTATCCTGTATCCATTAAATTGTTGTCCTTTTCCCATTACATTACCTTTCCCTCTCTAATTATTTGCTCCCAATCGCTTGGTTCTTTTACTATTTTTCTCCATTAAATTCCAGCCTCATGTTGCCTGTTGTTTGTATCCCCATCGACAGAATCTTCTTTCTCCATTCCTATGTTGGCTTAACTCTTAGAATACTTTTTGCTACTTTATAAATATTATATTCTGCATGGTTATTGTCATTCTCCTTAAGGATCTGCATCTAAAATCTCAATCTGTCCTTTTTTCTTGAGCTTCATCCATTTCGTCATCATCCCTTTCTTCATTGAATTTAGACTCAGCAAGGCCTTACTATATCTAGTCAATTCCGATTCTGTATCATAGCTGAACATTTTTTCCTTAGTTACACTAATTTGCTTACCCAGCATCTCTGACAGAGCAGTCTGCAAGGAATCTTTAAACTCTGCCAACTTCTACTTGTGCTATGTATAGGAGCCTTAACTGTGTAGCTCTGAAATACCCCTTCAAATCAGGTAATCCCAAACAGCCTTTTTCAATTGGAATAATTAGCTTATCCCACTTGACTGTTGCCATCTTACCCTCCCAGATAAAATTCTTTAGATCTTTAATTGCTGTCCACAACTTCTCCTCTGACCTGTGTATAAAACTAAAGGGACTAAAACATTTTAACTGGTTGTATCTTGCTATCCATATCCATGTAGCAGAGCTTCCAATTTCTCAGTTTTTATATTATCTTTTGTTTAGTTTCTGCCCACATATTCTTAGCTGCCACAGCAGAATACTTTTTAATCCACACTCCCAAGTACTTCATGTCATCATGTCATCATAAATATGGATATGGGTACATAATTTACAGCTATTGCTTTTGTTTTAGCTTCATTAATTTTGTATCCTGAAAATATCTGAAACTGCCTCAAAATGTTACACTACGCTGAAATGTCCTTTTCTCGTTTTATCAGGTATAAAATAATATCATCTGCAAGTACAGCTAGCTTTTCTTGACTACCATGCCAATTATATCCTTGAATTTCTGGCTCTGTTATTTTCTTTGCCAATGGTTCTAAATATAATGCAAATAACAAAGGGGAAAGAGGACAACCCTGCCTGGTTCCTCTACTCAAACAGAAATTATCAGAGAGGAACCCACCCACTTTAATTTTCACCTCCCATCCCTCAAGTATCCCCCCAACCAACCTTATAATTTTATCAGGGAATGCAAATACTTCCATTGCTTACTCTGTCAAATGTTTTTTCTGCATCAAGATCTACCAACAATAGTGGTATTTTCTTATATTCCGCTTCTGTCTGGATCATCAGTGTTATGTTAATGTTGTCAAATGCTTGCCTCCCCTCCACAAAACCATATTCATCCATGTCTATCAATTGTTGCACCACCTTTGCCATTCTTTTAGCCATTATAGACATTTATAATCATGATTTAGTATTGAAATGGACTAGTCTTGTATGAAGCTTGATCTGATGGATTTTTACCCTCTTTATGTATTACAGCCACCACCACTTTCTTCCAGGAAGCTGGTGCTTCTCCTCCTCTTAAAATACCATTAAACAAAACCTTCCAGATCATTATCAGTTTTCCCTCCTAGATTACAAACTTCCACTGGAATACCATCTATTCCTGGATACTTTCATGCAGATTGGTTTTACATCACAATTTTTATCTTATCTCCTCCTATTCTAACTGTTAGTAATTGAGTCTCATCTACCTCTAACCTTGGCATATTTAATTCTTCCATAAACATTTCTCTTTGTACCTTTTCTTTATCTCCGTATTTCTGTGGTTTATACAGACTTTCATAAGCTTTCCGAAATATTTCTGGTACCTTTACAGGATCTGATATCTTACTTGTTATTGGCTCCCTATGCTTGGCAACAACCCTTTATACTTTCTGTTGCCTGAGACATTGCTCTGGAATCATTACCAAAAAACAGTTGCTTAACAGTAGTCTTTCTAAACTCATGCATATTATTGAGGTAATCTTTTACTTTCTGCTTAGAACTCTGCAATTGCTCCTCTTCTTGTTCTATGAGATTCTCCCAGTTCTGCAAGAGTTTAACATTTGTCAGCCCCTCTAAGTAATTCTTGTTGCTTCTTAACCATATCCCACGTTCTTTTATTTCCACCCTATTTTTAAATTCCACTTTAATTTTATCCCACTCCCTAGCTGTATTTCCAGAAGAAAATTCTGTTTTATCTAATAACTCCCAAATAATTTCCACTACACATTCTTTAAATTCCTCTCTTTTTATCAGATAGGTGAGAAAGTGCCAGTGTCTCATTTTTGTTTCATTACTCTGCATTTTTATTTTAGTTATTAGTGGCAGGTGATCTGAAGTAGTTATTGGATGCGTATCATGACTTTTAATTAAATGCGCATGTTCCTGTGAAATGTAAGTCCTGTTTAGCCAAGCCCTGTTTTTATACCATGGGAAATAATGTGTAAATTCACTCCAAACTTCTACTAGTGAATTCACATCTTCCATGCCAAATATTTTCTTAAATTTATTCAAAACTCTATCCTCCTTTGTTATACTTTCTGTTCTGGGCCTCCAGACACATTTTCACTGCTGCAAATCAAATTGCAGTACCCACCTATAAGTAATATTCCTTGCTGAAAACTGATTATTTTTCCAGAATTTTCTTAAGCTCCATTATAGCAGTTTTAGGTGGAATATATAAATACATGCCAGTGTAATCCTCCTTCCTTGCTAGTAACCCCTTAGTACTTCATACCTACCATTATTATCCTTTTTATCCTCTTCTATCACTATTAGAGTTTCTCTTGTAATTAATACAAGCACTCATCTTTTCCTTTCTTCCAGGTATTCCACTGAATAACCATCCTGAAAACCTTCCTTTATCAAATTCATATGTTCAGTTCTTTCCAAATGTGTCTCTTGTAGCATAACTATTTTCACTCTACATTTTAATATAGTTCACTACTCTTTGTTTTTTGTACTTATCTGTGAGATCATTAACATTTAAAGATAATATTGGAACGCTCATTATGTTAAAAAAGTTATTATTCCCACCTTTTATTTGTAACAGTTTTTGGTTAAGTATCTAGTTTCAGCTTTTGTGTTACTGAACACACTAATATTTGGTAGGTTGACCTTTTATACAGTTGTTTCTTGTCATATCCATTTGAGCCTATGTCACATCTTACAAAACTTTTTGTACACAAAAAATAACAAATACACCCCAAAAATCTATTAACTTAATATTAACTGACAAAACTATGTACATATTCAAATATTGAAGTTTTACCTTCCTAATAGGAACAGTTGTCCCAAACTGACAGCCACACTCACAGACTTGTGTTAACAGAAAAAGATTATCCATGGTACAGTCTGTGCTTCTGCTAAATGCCCCCTGGTTTTGTCTTATCTTTATTGCTCTCCCAGAATGAGAAAACACTTGAATGATATCAAAAAAACATCATCTCCTAGCCACTGAAAGAAAGCCATTAAAAGAAAGTATTCTGTTTTTATTGCTGTTTATCAGATTGTCTCCATAGAGACATGAGAAACAGAAACAGGGTTGCTTCTGTAAATATTTATTTGCCAAAGGAGAGCTTTATTGTATTCAGTGTGCTTTTTATTTATTGCTTTCTCTTAAAATGTGTTACTAGATAAATCCAAAAACCTTAATCCAATAGTTCCCCTATGCGAGAATGAGAAAAAGCACATTGTTGTTTCTTGTATCATACTCGTGTAAACAGACTATTCTTATATCTTGCATTTCTTAAATTTCTTAAAATTGAACAAGGAGAGAGACAAGAGAATGAAAAAACAGGGGCACCTGTTTACTTTAGTATCCATATTGCACTTATAAATAACTGAGAAAACTTTATAGCATGCAGATGTCATGCAGTATACAAATATTAACTGTTAAGTACAAAAATTTGTTTGACTTACAATTAACTCTTTTCTTCCTGTCCCCTCTCCTGAGTGTTCCTCCAAACATTAATGACACGCAGTAGGGCATATGCTTTAGAGTCCCCTACAAGTTTAACAAAGTAAACAAAAGTGCAATATTTCCAGGTTTTCTTGTTCTGTCATGTTTCACAAATATAATTATTGTTTTATAATCCAACATTTATTTGTCAATTTCTGAGTTTCTGGTTTTATTCCTGTTTATCTCCATCTCTGAAATCTAGTCTCTGCTTCCTTTCCAATGCACTCTAGACAGCTCTTCTGCTTTTTTCTCTATCTCTCTCAAGTATTTTTTGTTGAAACACTTGTAAAGGTTTCACTAGCGCAGTCTCTTTGTGGTCTTTATTACCAGAAGAACAAGAAGGAGAATCACCTGTTTCACAGCTCACTTTTTTGGACAAACTTTTATTTCCTCATTTGCATGTTCTGCATCAAAAAATTATTTTGTGTCTCCAGGAAAGAATATTCTAAAGATATTTGGGTACAGCAGTTTGAATCTCACAGCTGCTTCTCGGCATTCCCTGAGTAGTGGAATAAATGTATTCCTCTTCTGTTGGGTGTACAGTGACTAATCATTTTCCACAAACACTTTACTGTTTCCCACTTTTAGTACTTAGTCTTTCTGCCACAGATTTATCAGAATCAACTCCTTCTGCTGGCACGATTGAATCTTTACTGTTAAAGGTCTAGGTTGTTTTCTCATGGCCAGGTCTGAAGCATACACACAATGTGCCCTTTCAGTTACAACTCCTGCTGTGGAATACCAGTCCAGTTGCTGTACATTTTTTTCTGATTTACCTGTATTACTTCAGTACAAATTTGACATAAATACTTGTTTGCTGTTATTATCTTCTAATTATGTTGTTGCTACTGTTATTTAGGGTATACTTGTTTCTTCTCAGTTTGTGTTAACTGCATTCTTATTTTTTTTTTTATTGTGGAGGAAGCTTATGGCTTCCCTAAGTCCTCCCAAGTGTGGGCACATGATTCTACCCCAGGACACAAACGATCTTTGTGAAGTGAGCCGGGAGCACAAACACTTACAATCTCCTTGTGAGATTTGTAAGGCTTCAGGCAACATTCCCTTCAGAAATGCAAAAACAAATTGATGTTTGTCATTGCAGAAACAATAACTATATGGGATGTATCCTGCCAAGGATCGGATGTTCAGTCAATCTACAAAGCTTTAAGCTCCTTCCTTATGCACAGTATGCCTGCTCTTGGCACAAGAGTATGTGCTGGTATAAAAGTCATGCATGAGCATGCCAAAAATTAGAACTTTTCTTGCCATAAGTATACTTTTGCAGACTTCTTACCATCTCATCATCATGTATGCCTGCAGTCAGCCTCAGATACAGTTTTGGAAACATAAGTATCCCTGCTGAGGAACCTTCCTTTTTCTGTAGAAAACCTTTCTTTAAAAATCTGCGTATGTCTGTCAGGAAAGCGAAATGTTTGTGTGCTAGGCAATTCCTTATAAAGATGCCCCATCCCCTCTCTTTTTTCTCTCTTTGTGATTAACATGAAGTCCTGTCAGATTTGCCTGTCTTTTATACCAGAACTTTTCAAGACTCAGGCAAAAAAATGTGAATTTCTGGTGGACCTTCATCCTTAGAGGAAAAAGGCAAAAAGCTGTTAAAGAGGCACTGAAGAATCAAGGCTTCACCATGTCTTCTCCAGTCTATAGTGGATGTCTCCACCAAGGGTCTTTTACAGCCCTTTGACCATCAGTTTTTGTCTCCTCATCCTTCTGGCATGTCCCCTCAAGAGACCATTAAGGCCCAGGTTTCAAACATATCTGGGCAGACTATACATCAGGCTGTTGCTGAGAAGGGAGAACCTAGGATTATTATCACTGAGGGCGAAAGAGGTTTTCACTAGGTTTTAGTGGGAGAGGATGTCACTGGATCTTTGATGGGGATGAGCCCTTTGGATGCTGCCCCTAAATCTTTATGGTTTGAGACCCCTAAAAAGAGGACTCAAAAAGAAGTAAAGGTGTCTCCACTTTCTGCCCCTTCAGCGCAGAAGGGTTCTTAAGAAGACTGATATAGTTTAGCAAAATGCCTGTTTAAGGCAGTTCAGTCTCTACTGCCTTCTCTTCCAGTTTCTACACTAGTTACGAGTGAAAGATACCTCTCTTCCTTAGAGGAAGTCTCTCTCTGATTCAGAGGTTGAGGCTCTGGACTACAATTCACAGTTATCTTCCCCTATTCCTTATGAGTCTGAAGCAGAAAACACCCATCTCCTCGTATTCACCCTCATGAAGAAATTTCCATTGGGGATGGAGTTTCAGAAATAAAGAAATATTTCAAAGTGGAGGGTGAGAAAGTGTCGGAATCTCAGAAGAGATATTATGAATTGTTGAGAATGGATTCTAGTAAACCAGTAGCTATTCCCTGCTTTTGGGGCTTTTAGTGGATGCATTTACTTCTTCCTCTGTTTCTCCAGATTCTCAGCTCTCTGCTCCCATGAAACCTGACAGAGTTTATAGGGGCCTGGGCACTCGCACATTTCTTTATAGAAAGCCCATGGCAGACCCTGTTATTATTTCTGTTCAGAGAGTCAGATCTTCTAAAATCTTTTTTGCATCTAATCCTATTCCAAATGACAAAAATAACCTGTTTTAACAGATTTGGAAAAAAATCTATACAACCTCCACTCTAGCAGTTGGAACTATTATTTGCCAGATATGAATGTGCAAGTATCTTCTATCTGTTTTTACTAATGTGCAGCAAACCTTAGCTTCCCTGCCAAGCTCTGACCTCAGGTGTTCTCTGGTGGACATGCTATACTGTGCCTTACAGGTCACTAGGCTTTCTAATGAATGTGTGTATGATGCAGTGTATCGGTTCATAGGGAGGTACTAGGCTATTGGCCCTAGGGCCTATATAAGCCTAGCCAAAAAGGTACCCTG
Source organism: Protopterus annectens (assembly GCF_019279795.1). Taxonomy (NCBI): domain Eukaryota; kingdom Metazoa; phylum Chordata; order Ceratodontiformes; family Protopteridae; genus Protopterus; species Protopterus annectens. The sequence continues at coordinate 1,481,847,645 of NC_056729.1, forward strand.
GCTTTCGTCACCCAAGGAAATTATTTTCCTGTGCCCCTGTCAGGCAGAGCCACAGAAGTGATCCCCGGGGTGAATTTCCTATCTCCCATCCAGTCATCAAGATTTGTCTTGAAGAGTGCTAATGAGGAGCTTTGTTTGATATAGATAGGTAGTTTGTTCCAGAGTATGGGAAGTCTCTGGGACAGGAATCTATCCCTCCAGCATGTTTTGTTTATTGTGGTGACAAGGTTTAAGTCCCTAGAGCGTGTTGCTCAGAGGGATTGGGATTTCTTTAAGTGGGTCATGTGCAACAGCTCTGAGTTTGACATAGCTTTGTCTGTTAGGCAGAGATCTCCTCTGAGTAGGCGATATACGATGGAGTAAAGCTGGAGTTTTTTGAGATGGTCTGCGTAGGGCATCTGTTTGAGGCTGGTAATCCTTATTGTGAGGTATTTCTGCGGCCTATCTAGTTGTTGTAAATGTCTTGTGAGGTACATACCAAAAGGGGCGTTATACTCTATAATGGGTCCAAGGAGTGACGAGTAGAGGGGAAGAATTACCTCTTTTTTCCTGGACGAGAAACCTTTTGTGATGAGGTGTGCCATGTAGAAGGATTTCCTGACTGCTGTGGTTATGTGATTATCAAAGGAGAGACTACTGTCCATCTCTGTCCCAAGGTCTCTTATCACACTTTCGGTGTTAAGTAGACTATCGCCTATGTGGTAGTTCATGGGTGCAGAGTTTTTACCAAAGGGGATGACAGTGCACTTTTTGGTAATGAGCTTGAGGCCATGGCTTTGACACCAAGCATCTGTCTCAGTGAGGCCCTTTTGTAGGCTGTCCACATCGTAGGGAGTTTCAATTATGGCTCCAAATTTGCAGTCATCTGCGAACTTCATTAGCCAAAGACCTTGTGTGTTAGCCTGTACTTCTGAGAAGTAGATACCAAACAGGAGAGGACCCAGGACTGAACCCTGTGGTACTCCACTTATCACTGGTCTGAAGTCGAATTTGGAGTCTGCTACTTTCACAGTGAAGGTTCTGTCAGTGAACACGTTGGCAATAGTTTAGTGAGTTTATCTATAATTCCAGAGTGGAGGATGGTGTTGAAAGCCTTGGCAAGATCTAGATAGGCTGTGTGAACCACCTTACCCTCATCTACGGCTTTGGTGACTGCTTCAAAGAAGTCTGTCAGGTCTAGGAGACATGCTCTGCCTTTTACAAACCCGAACTAGGTGGGGGGTCCAGAGTTTGGAGATTACCAGTGTCATTGTTTATAAGTTCCATGATGATACGTTCCATAGCCTTGCAGACCAGGCTCGTCAGGCTAATGGGGCGGTAGTTCCCAGGGTGCGTGGTAGCTGCCCCCTTTGTGGAGTGGGATAACCGTCGCTGTGCGCCATTCAGTGGGCACAAAGCCTGAGGTGAGGCTATGATTGAACATGGCACTTAGGTGAGGTGCCAGTTTGTTCTGTAGTTCATGTAGAATGCAGCCTGTGAGATTGTCAGGTTTCATGGCTGCTGTGTTCTTGGCTTTGGAGGGTGTGGTTTTTACCTGTGCAGCCGTGATTACAGGAACTTTGCATTCTTCCAGTGTAGAGATGAGCCCTTCAGGGGGTGAGAGGGGGGTAAAGCAGATCTGAGTGTTGCCACTGAGATTCTTAACATAGCTATAGAATGCTTTGAGGTTGTCTTTAGAATCAGTGGCAATTTTGTTTTCGTAACTAGCTTTGGAGGAGTTTGAGGGATCTCAGCTTTTTACTGAGGCTGTGTCCAGGACTACTTCCACTGACACTGTAATGCAGAAAGATGCATGGATTACACTATAAAAATTTCCCTAATGATGATAAAGCTTAATTGCTTAATGCTTTTCTTGAGAGAGATCATTTGTTTGGCAGTTCTTAAACAAAAGTGTTAAAGAAACAGGAAGAAAGAATTAAGTTGATGCTAGGCGTTAGACATCTTTTTTGTCTCCTATCTGTAAATGTTAAAAGAATTACCTTTCTTTTTCCTAGTCCTTTTTTAAACATCTTAACAAAAGCTATTCCAGTTACTCTTCTTTCAAAATAAAACTCACTGATGCATCCCCTCCCCCCAGTTCTCCTTGCTTATTCTTCCCAAGTTGCAGTCTCTCTCTCTTGACTTTCATACCTGGAAAAAGATAACTTCAGATGCCTGGGTTCTAAAATAATCAGGGATGGTTGCAAACTTCAGTTGGCATCCCTTCTTCCTCAATCAGGCATCCCTCATCCTTCAAAAAAAAAAAAAACCCATATCCATCTGAATCTTAACATCCTTTCATACTTGTTATCCTAGTGCATAATAGAACCAATGCGTCAGTCCTAATAGAGCAAAAGCTTTTACTCCAAAATGTTCCTGGTTCCTAGAAAGAAGGCAATTGGAGACCAATTTAGGACAGGTGCATCAGTTCTAGTAAGACAAAGGCTTTTAATCCAAAATGCTCCCGGTTCCCAGAAAAGAAGACACTTCAAAACCAATTTTTGATTTCAAAGTTAAAAATCTTTCTTTAGGTCCCAAAATACAAGATGCCCACTTTACTTTTTTCCTCTTCTGTTTCCCAAGGCCTTTCAAGTTACTCTAGACCTCAAAGATACCTACCCGTACATCTGCAGTCACAAAAAGCATAGACATTACCTAATATTCTTTGCCTTGGTATTGCGCTTTCAGTTTATGTCTTTCCCTTTTGGTCTTTCCAATGCCTAGCCTCAGACATAGTCTTTTGCATACAACAGGGCATCCATATTTTCCCATCTTTGGACAATTGTCTCATTTTATCTCCCTGCATCCAAGACAATTTATCAGCTCTTAAGTTCATTATTTTTCATCAGAATGACTTTTTAAATTAAATCTGTACAAATCTTGTTTAAACCCCGCATATAAGTTAGTGCTTCTAGGGTATCTCCTGGACACTTCTCTATCCACTGCTTACATTACTCAAGATAAATATCATCTTTTCAGTGTCATTTATTTAATCTGGCACATCAAAACGTATATACAGCAAGAGAGTTCCTCAAAATTCTGGGTTACATGGCTTTATCCATCCTAATGATACCACTTCTGGAGTATACATACATAAAATCCAGTGGTACCTTAAATTAGTCTTCATCCAGCATCATCACCCCCTACATTTTCAAATTCCAGCGTTCAGTTTCATCAAGAAGGAACTTCTATGGTAGGGCAGTCAGATTTTTCTAAATCCATGCCTTCTACCTCCCCACCCCCTTCTGCTCTGTCACAACAGATGCTTTGGACTATGCATGGTGACAGACTGTCAAAGCATCAAGGTGCAAGGCATGTGGGAGCCTGATTTCTAGAACAAGAATATCCAACTTAAGGAGATGATGGCTCTAATAAAAGCTATCAAAGCTCTAAATCAGTTGTAGATTCCTGGACCCCTGTTAGTGATAACAGACAACACCTCAGTTATGATGGTACATAAACAAGCAGAGGCAAAGTCCTATCCCCTTTGCAGAATTGTCAGGATTGCCTAGGACCTAGGTAGTACAGAACAACCTCTTTCTGCATTCCACTTAGATTATATCAGAGCAATGCAGAAAACAATTGCAAACACTTTGTGCAGATCCAGGATAGAACCTCATGAGTGAATGCTGGACCCACAGGTATTCCAAATGATTGTCTATTTGTGGGGAACTCCCCAAGTAGATCTGCTTGCTTGTATTACCCACAGACAACTAACAAGTTGCATTCCAGTACAACTTTCAAAATAGCCTGGAAAATAGATGCATTTTCTTTCACATGGAGAAGGATGTTCCTGTATGCATTTCACACTTTCCTCTTATAGCCATAGTTTTCTAAAGATCAAGGAGGACAAGATAGTCTGGAAGAAAATTTGAAGCTGCCTGTCTAATTATCTAGGTTTACCTTGAAGGTGGCAATGGTGCTACTCTGCTTTACATTTATTGGAAGTTTGTTCCAGATGTGAGAAATTTATTGGGATATGAATCTGTCATGCCAACATGTCTTTTTATCTGCTGATAAAGGTTTAGTTCCTTTAACTGAGTTTTTGATGTCTCATTCGTTCTGTGAAGGAATAGGAGATTAAATAGGGTTGGATCTTTCATGACATAAAAGACTAGACATAAATCTCCATGGAGGAGTCTGTAAGAGACCGAGTACAGAGAAAGGGCTGCCAGTCTCTCCTTATAACTAAAATTTTTGAAGCTGATCTTTTTAGTTATACATTTCTGAGGTCTGTCATGTTGTGTGATATGCTTAGATAAATACATGCCAAAAGGTGCATTATATTCAATAATGTATCTGATAAGGGGAATTAAGACTTCTTTGGATCTAGTAAAGATTCCTTTTGAAATTAGATGGGCCAGATAAAAGGCTTTCCAAACCACTGTGGAGTCATAATGGTCAAATGATAAGGAATTATCAACAGGAACACCCAGATCCCTTACAACAGTATCTGAGTAAGAGGGGCGCATCTCGTATATGGTAAGTGAAACAGTTTTGTTTACCAAAATTAACTATGTTATTTTTTTTTTCACATTTACTTTGAGTCCATTGTCCTTGCATCAATAGTTAACATGGTCTAAGCCATGTTGGAGCAATTGTGAGTCAATTTAAGATGGAATAACAGCACCCAAATTACAGTCATCTGCAGACTTAGTTATCCATAGACCAGAAGTGCTGGCCTGAAGATCTGAGAAATATATGCCAAATAGGAGATGACCAAAATGAGCACTGTGGTACACCACTGGTAACTGTTTTGCTTTCAGATGTGGTACCTGCTACTCTAACTACGAGTTCTTTCAGACAACCAGTTGCCTATCACATAATATAAGGATTTATATGCAAGTATGTAAATAAGGTACATTAAGAAAGGTGGTGGTGGAATGCAGAAATCCAGGAAGTCATCAAAAAAAGGAGTGCAGGAAAAAGTGGAAGATAGAAAAGATGGACCAGTCTAGGAAGGAATACTGGTTGGCGAACAAAAAGGCTAAGAAAGGAGTTGCAATTTCAAAGAAAAGGGCATCGGTGGCACTCTAGCAGCTTCTGGAAAGTGACTCAGGAGGTGGCACAAAGAAACTGTATCGGGTTGCAAGGCAAAGACAGAAAGATATAGACGATAGTTAGACACCCTTCAGAAGGGATGCCAGCAACAACAATCTCACCAGTCCACAGAGCATCAATGGCAGCTGGACTGCCCCAGACACAGCCTGTGATGAAAGAAGAAAAGGAGGCCACCCTAGAAGAAGTAAGAATAGCACTAAGGAAAATGAAGTCAGGGAAAGCAGCAGGCTCAGATGAGGTCACAGCAGCTATGATAAAGATGCTAAGTGAGATGGGGAGAAATGGCTCCAGAGGGTACTCATAGCAGTCCGGAAAGAAAGGCGTATCCCAGATGACTGGAGAATACACATACTCTGCCAAGGTACAAGAACAAAAGTGGAATCCATAACTGTGGGTATTACAAAGGTATCAAACTTCTGTCACATTGCATGAAAGTTCTGGAGTGTGTGATTAATAAATGGATAAGATGTACATATGAGTGAGTAGATTAAAGGAGAGCGATTAAGAATGATGTGAGAACAGATGGAATAGATCAGAGGATATCCAAGATTTAGAGACTAAAGAAATGAAAACTGAGGAAGTCCTGGGACTCTGACTTGAAACCAAACATGTGAATAAAGTTGGGTACAATCAGTGATTAAGACAAAAGTTTGAATGCAGGGTATTCGGCGGTGACAGTAGAACAGTGTTTGGTCTCGAGATTTCAAAGGGATGGCAGAGATCAGCAGAAAGGTTGGTAATGCGATGAATTGGCAATCAGGATGAGGAAAAATAGAAAGATTGGTGGAATGGGAATGCTACTGGAGCAGAAAGCAGAAAGGTGGAATGAAGCAAATGGAGATTGGAGGAACAATAGAAGAGTGGAAGGATAGGTTAAATCAGAATAAGGAAAGTGGAAGAGAGGAAAGTGATGCAAAGTATAACTAGAAGGTGCAGAGGAAGGTGACGAAGTGTTAATAAGAACAGGGCTAAGAGCAAGTTTACAGATAGTGTTACAAGATGTAAAAGGAAAGTAATAGCAAACATATTGAACTCCTTTAATTATCAGGTTTAGTTAATTATGAAGTATTAGTTCATTATTGATTGTTAGTGTAGAAATGTTGGATTTACTCATTCAAAGTTTTTCCTATGAAGTTTAGTTCGTTTAATAGTTTGCAGCTGTTTTATTGTGAAAGGTTAATAGTTGACTTTTCAGCTAAAGATTTGAATAAATTCAGTAAATTGAGGTCATAATAAAAGCTAATTATCTTTTAAAATTTAAGTCTTTTAGTAATCTTTTGATCTTATATGATCAAGTTAATACATCAAAGTCATAATTCAAATGTATTGATAAGGAATAAGATCTTTAAATATAAGATTCTTGAAATGGCGATAAAAGCTTTGACAGTAAAGTCATTGAAATTAAGGACCATAACAGGTACCAACACTTAACAGTATTGTAAGATTGGACTATATGGAATAAATTTTTACAAATTATAGATTTTTACATTTCATTGATCCATTGTCTGCACAATGTAAATATTTACCATAGCATTTATGTCAATTCAGCAAATAACAACTGGATTAAGTCATTGCAGATTGTATCATGACAGAGTTGCCAAATTACAGACATCCAAATAGGATTACAAATGACAAGTGGTACAACTGGAAGTTTGCATAAGAGACCTGAAATAATAGGATCATCAGAAGTTTGCCTAATTAATAAGGTTAATCAAGAGTAATAAGGACAAAGAAAGGTGCGAATCAAAATAAGGGAAGTAGAAAAAAGGTGCAGAAAAAGTGGAAGTAGAAAGAGACCAGGTAGGAACGAAAAGGTGGAAAAAGGATAAGAAAAGTTGACTTAAGGAAAGGGACGGTGGCGACAAATCTAGAAAGGACTCATGAAGGAAAGAACAATCGGTTGCAAGCAAGAAAGGATAGCAGCAAAGAAACCGAAGGGATGCCAGGACAAAAGCAAATCCAATAAGGCTGAGCCCAGAAAAAAGGCAGAGAAAAGGTCCAAGAAAAGACAAAGATAAGGAAAGAAAGAAAGGAGGACCAGATGCAAAAGCAAAAGAATAGTAGAGGGAGAAAGGCTCAGAAGGCACAAGCAGCGAAAAAAGGGTACCAGTGAAATGGATACAAGTACTTCAAAGTCAGAAAAAAGTGGATCCAAATGGATACAAATACCAATTGTATCAAATGCATGAATTCGAGTGTGGATTAAAAAGGATACCAGTGAAATGCAAGATTGGATGATTGAATAATAGGAGCAGATATAAACCAATGTGTGATTAACAGATATGGAGAAAATCATGAGGAAGTCCATGAATTAAACTAAGAAAGATATGACAAAAGAGAAGCCATTGGGATCTCAGGATTGAAGCCCAGACAAATGTAAAATCGTGGTTGTACAACGGAGTTGAGCTAAAACATGTGGTATCAAGTTTTCCAGGGAGCTGTGATAATACAGTTGTACAGATGTTCGGGATAATACAAAGATGGGTAAGCTAAGAAGTTGGTTTATGCGATGATTAGGATAAGCTGAATTGGGAAATCAAGATTGGGAATGAATAAACTGAGGCAGTTGGAGAAAAAGAAAGAAGTGGAAGTAGGCAAAATGGGGAAACAGAAGAGAAAAGTGGGAAGTAGAGGAATAGAATAAGTGATGAAGAGAATGGTAAGGAAGGAAAGTTGGAAAGGTACAAAGTAGAACTAGGAGAGGTAGCGAGGAGCACGTGAAAGTCAAAGAAAAGCAAAGAGCTGAACAAAGTTAAAACAGTTATTATAGATAATCAAGAAACTGGAATAAAGTCAACAAATGAAGTTCTTCTAATTTTACTTAACTGAAGGTGAGTGCTATCTGCTTATTATTGAAGTGTTCAATTAAATGATTGGATTATTTAATGAATGAAGTTTATTCCTGATGAGATTTATTCGTATAAGTTTTTGCATATTTGTTGGAAAGAGTTAAATAGGTTGATTTCTGAATCTATGAAGATAGAAAAAGGGTGATCTTATGAATAAAATGCAGTTCATTCAAGAGATTTTTAAGTGCTTTAGATAGTTTGAGTCTTCATATAGTAAAATCTTAGTAATTGCAAATTTAAGGCAATAATTATTGAAAGGCTTAAACTTTGATAGTAAAATTCATTTAAATGATGGTAGGAATAAATTTTTCAATAAAGGATTTGTCAAATGTAAGGCTACAACAGGATCCAACCCTTAAGTATATGGTAATAGGATCTGTTATGGAAACCAACTTTAGTTTCAAAATTAATATGTTTTTTCATATGTATTGAACCATTGTTCCAATAGTGAAATGTTCTAACATTGAGCAATTCTAGAAAAATAACAATTAAGCATTGAGACTTGTACCAAACAGAGATAGCTCCAAATTAGAACATTGCCAAATAGATCTAAAGAAGTTGGTCAATGGAAGTTGATTAAAGGATCGTATAACTAGAGTTTCAGGCAACAGTTGCCTTCAGATATGGTAACGATTAATAAGAGTAATAGGACATACAAGGGTGTAAATAGGATCAGGAAGATGAAAAAGGTGCAGAAAAGTGGAAGTGAAAAGAGGACCAGAGGAAGAAAGGTAGGCAAAAAAGGAAGAAAGAGTGATCACAGAAAGGATCGGGGCCAAGTTAGAAAGGATAGGGTGCACAAAGAAAGATCGGTGCAGGAAAAGAAAGATAAGCGAGTGAAAACATCGAGGATCCAACAAAATCACAGCCACAGAATCAAGGCGGACCCAAAGAGCCTAGAAGAAGAAAAGGAGGCCACCCTAGAAGAAGTAAGAATAGCACTAAGGAAAATGAAGTCAGGGAAAGCAGCAGGCTCAGATGAGGTCACAGCAGCTATGATAAAGATGCTAAGTGAGATGGGGAGAAATGGCTCCAGAGGGTACTCATAGCAGTCCGGAAAGAAAGGCGTATCCCAGATGACTGGAGAATACACATACTCTGCCAAGGTACAAGAACAAAAGTGGAATCCATAACTGTGGGTATTACAAAGGTATCAAACTTCTGTCACATTGCATGAAAGTTCTGGAGTGTGTGATTAATAAATGGATACGCAGAGTAGTAAAAAGTAAGATGGGAGATGAGCAGTTTGGATTCAGATCAGGATGCAGCAGAACTAACCCAATGTTTTCATTGAGACACAGATAGTGGAGAATAAACTAGACATGAGGAGAGTCCAGTAGGACATTCATAGACTTGAAGAAAGCATATGACAAAGTCCTAAGAAAGCTGATTTGGGCAGTCCTCTGGTGATTTGAAGCCCCAGAAACACTGGTAGAATCAGTGCAGGATATGTACAACGATCCAGTGACTTAAGTACGAACAGTGTTTGGTCTTACAGAAGTTTTCCCAGTGGGAGGGGGTGTGCATCAGTGTTCAGCTCAGAGTCCACTGCTGTTTGTACTGCGGATGGATTACATTATCAAACAGGATGGCGGGGACAGATCAAGAAAGTTGGTTTATGCAGATGATGTGGCATTGCAGGCTGACTCTGAGCAAAAACTTCAGCAAAGGATTGGGGAATGTAATGCAAAACTGGCGGCACTTGGGATGAAACTAAACACAGATAAGACAGTGGTAATGGCAGCAAATTGGGGAAATCAGAATAAGCTGACAATTGAGATAGGAGGGAAGATAGTGGAATAGGTTAACAGCTTCATGTATCTAGGAGAGGTGGCTGAAGAGAAGGAAAGTCTGGATGAAGAGGTCAAAGCTAGAATCAGAGGGGCTACAGCCGACTGGCACAGAGTGCCAGGTATAGTGTATGACAGAAGAATGCCAAAGAAGCTGAAAAGTAAAGTTTACAAAACAGTAGTGTGACCACTACTACTAATTATACAGAAACTAGGGCAGTAAAGGCAGAGCAGATGATGAAGCTAGAGATGATGGAAATGAAGTGCCTGAGATAGGTGGTAGGATGCACACTGTGGGATAGTTGAAGAAATGCGGACGTAATAGCAGAAGCCAAAGTAGATCCAGTTATAGAAAAAATCAAAGTGAATAGATTACAGTGGTGCAGGCACATATGCAGAAAAGCAGAAGACAGTCTGGTTAAGAAGATTTGGGGCAGGCAGAAAGAAGGTAAGAGGAAACAAGGACAGCCAGCAAAGAGGTGGATGGATTGCGTGAGAGAAGATCTGTAACAGTCAAGCATGAGTTTGAAGAAGGCAGGAGTGTGGCATTGAATTAAGAGAGATGGCAACAGTTAACATGACACCCCAACCCCATGTAGAAAATGGGAAAAGGGGGGGTTGATGAGGATGATTTACAACTCAAAACTGAGCCCTGTGGTGTGCCACTGATAACTGCTTTACTTTCAGAAGTGGCATCTGTTAGTCTAACCACATGGTTTCTGTCAGACAAACAGTCTGCTATCCATCACACAGTATAAGGATTTATATTCAGAATTGCATGTATATCAGTAATGCTTGTATGGGGAATAAAGTCAAAGGCCTTGGATAGGGCTAGATATGATGTATGCACTTTTTCAAAGAAATTAATTAGGTTAAAGAGGCAGAACCTTCCTTTGATAAAGCCAAATTGATGAGGGTTCAGAACTGAGAGAATTGCAATGTCCTGATGAATGAAGTCTAAGATAATGCACTCCATAGCTTTACATATGAGGCTAGTAAGACTAATTGGTTTATAGTTACCATGGATGGGCCACTCTTGTGTAATGTCATTACAATAGCTGTTTTCTAGGCTTTAGGAATGTAACCAGTAGGGAGGCTTTGATTAAAGAGTAACTTGAAGACTTAAAGAAATCCTGCTTAACTAGAGGTTCAGAAAGGCCATGCTTGGCACTGATAAACAGGCAACCTGGTATGTTGCAAAGGCCCATGGATGAAGTATTCTTAGCTTTTGAAAGGGCTGAGAGAAGTTGTTTCATAGTAATTAAAGTGGGTGACTGGGACTGTAGAACCTGTGAGATAGCTATAGCTGTGGCTGGAGTAAAATTTGCACCAAATGTGTTATGTAGGTTATTAGCTATTTATTTTGGGTTAGAGAATGTTGTATTTTTGTGGACTAGCTCCAAACGTAGTTTGGTGCTAGTTTTTAACTTCCTTACATAGTTAAAGAAAGAATTTGGTTTTAATGGCTATTTTAAGTTCATACTCCACTTTGAGCTTATTAATGGTTCCCTCAATCTCTTTGTTAGTTTTCTTAAGCGTGCTCTTAAGATGGGTAGAATGCAACTTCTTATAATCATTAAGCAGTTTCTTCTCTGTTTGTATAATTTATTTATATGGGTATTCCACCACAGGGGCTTGTTTTTTAAATTTGTCATTATTTTTGTTGCAGATAGGGACTGCCTTGGCCATAGAATTCTGAAGAGCATCCTTTTGGCAATTCAGAGTAGTAATAAGTAAAAGTCATGTGTTTAGTTTAATTGTAACTATAAAGGAGAGAGATTAGGATAGATTAGTATAAATGGGGATGAGGTGATAGGAGGGGTTATGTAAAGTGTTAGAGAGATTAGGATAGCTAGGTGAAGATGAGGAAGTGGTGATGGGTATCACCATTTGCCCCAAGAATACATTGTTGGAACCCATTCTGAGAGCCCTTGGAGGACCTTTTCAGGGAGCCAAAAGGGTAACAAACATATCTGGTTTAGGAAATCTCATTGTCTTTCTTTCGGTTCCTGTTTGCACATTAAATTCCTTTTTGGACAGGTTCCCCCTAGAGCAGAGGGGGAGCCTTTAATGGACAGTGCTCTAGAGGTAGAGGAGGTCTGCAAAATCAGGGGTTTAGGGGCTGAAGACTCCCCATTGCCCCTGTAGAATAGCCTAACTGCTTCAGTCTGGAGGCATTTGGGGAGTCAACTGTCTATTCACCTAGATTGCTGGATGGCCAAAACAGAAGACAATTAGGTAGAGAGTATTGTGAAGGAAGAAGTTAAAATGAAAGAAAAACAATAGTGTTTGTATTTTAAATATGTTTTCATTTCAAGATTGATTCCTGATTGTGTTAGTCTGCTTTTGATGATTTATTTATTTTGATGATTAGCTCCTGCCAATGCAAGTGTACAAAGTTATATTCTGGCATTTGGACTTGTGCCTAATATAGAAAGGTACAGACAAAGTGTCAAGAGATCTTGCTTAGCAAAATTAATGCTTCAGTATTCTTTTTTAATTGATCACTGGCTACATTTTAGTTGATACAGTAACATTGCATTTGATCAAAAATGGTATAAGTGATTCATAGTACTGTTGCTCGTGGAGACAGGAGTTTAATTTCATAGTCCCCCAGGTACGTGTATTCATCTCATTACATGAGATTGTTATTCTCTGCAGAAATGTGTTGCATTGAAGATATTTTGTACGTTAACAGAATTGTATCCAGAGGCTTACATCATCCATTTCACATCAACATACAGACAAACATCCCTGGATCTACCAGACACACTACACCTACAAAAGAGAGCAGTAGCACAGAAGATATCCCAGCTCCTTCAAAAATATAGCCATTTAAGAGGTCCGACCAGATCTGAGGGGGTCCAGCATCTATTCAGAATTTGTTTTAGTCCCAAAAGAAAAAAGATAAAGACCTGAGACCCATTCTAGATCTGAGCAGCCTAAACCTACACATTAAAAATACCAAGTTCCTAAAAATCACAGTGCAATCCATTCTTCTTTTTTACCTTCAAGAAGGGGATTTGATGTGCTTGATAAAATTTCTGGATACTTGTCTCAACATCAGGATTGCAAATAAATCCAGAAACTCTCTCTCTTTCCTTCTGGTTGGGAGGCAGTCACTATCATTTCTGATCCCTGCCCTTTGGTCTCATCACAGTCCCCTAGGTGTTCACCAAGTGCATGACAGTAGTCACATCTCACCTAAGATTGACAGGGTGTGAATATTCCCAACTCTAAATGCTTGTCTCCTTACTTCAACAAGAAAATCCCTTATTTCATTAAGAGATTACTTGCTTTGTTCATGTCTGTCCTGGCATCTCAGTACATTTCGGAAAGTCAAAACTGGAACCAACACAAGTTATAGCTTTCATTGGATGCCAAAGATTACAAGACTACCTGCAGACAGACTCCTATCCCTCAGGCTTATTGTATTCAGACTTCTTCTGGCAACCTATCATACATCTTCCTTTGTTTTTGAAGTATTAGGCATGATGGTAGTGGCCATCACTTTAGTTCCACATGCCAAATACTATATGAAAGTGCTCCAGTGAAAACATATTGGGCTGGGGTCTCAGTCCATTCATCCTCTTATTTTTCCTGTACAAAAGTCTTTGGTATACAGACATCACCTGAAGTGGTGTATACACTCACCTTCAATTCAAACAGGTTGAGCTTTCATTGTTCCACTTCCTTTAGCCACTGTTACCATGGACACTTCCTGTCTGGGGTGGGGTGCATAAACAGGGAAGGACAGTCCAGATGACATGGTAAGATCAAGAGGTTCACCTTCATATCAGTATTCTGGAGATGAAGGCAGTCCTCCTGGTGTTGTAGGCTCTACAGGACTTCCTTCCTTAGAGTGTGATTTCATTCTAGACAGATAACTCCTTGGTATTGTGGTACATAAACAAGAAAGGGGAAACTCTATCAAACCCTCTATGCCAAGAGAGTGTGGCAATGGGCGATATCATTGTGGCACTTTCTAGTCACAATGCACATTGCAAGTTGGAACAGCCTTCTAATGGGGAGGGTCATTTGTTGTATCTCAGTGTCCCATGAGTGGTCCCTAAATCCAACAATAGCACAGATGATGTGTAGATACTGGAGCCAGCTTTGCTGTGATCTTTTTGCCTTTGCAATTAAAATAAAATGCAGCAACTACTTAGCCATTATCTGTGGACAGGGACAGACACCCAGGGATGCTCTAATCCATCCTTGGCCACCTGGTCGTCTGTATCCCCCCCCCCTTCCTATCATGACAAAGTTTCTACACATAGCATCTCTGTGCAAGGCCTCTGTCATCCTCAGTCCCCCTATTGACCCCATGTTTTGGCCTTATCTCAAATGAATTCCCTGGTTGATAGATCCAGCCTCACCCAGGCATTGCCTGCCTCACACAAACCACATGGTTTCTCCAATTTCACTGATGGCCAGTAACTCATCCTTATTTTTTCAGCTTCTGAAAAACACACCACCAGAAAATTTACAACAATAAATGGAAGAGAGTTTCCCTTTGGGTAGTATGTCTAGGTCTGGACCCTTTCTATCACCTATAGTCTTGCAGTTCCTGGCTGCCTTCTTTTACTCTGGCTCCAGTTATTCCATTATAAAAGTTCAGCTGACAGTGGTTTTAAATTTTCACCAAGGGTTTGATTCTTCATGGTTATCTTCCCAAAAGATCTCCAAAGCCTTTTTTAAAAGGAACCTTCCTCCTTGGGCCCTGATTAAAGATTCCGCTCAACTCTAGGATCTGAGTTTCATTCTTTAGGCCTTTACTCAATCCCATTTGAGCCTGCTTCTTCTTCTATCTTAAAAAACGTACCACGGAAAACCCTCCTTCTTGTACCTGTTACTTCAACCTGTTACTTCAGTAAAGAGGATTTCAGAGCTACACAATTTTTCTTGCAAGCCTCTTTACCTAGTATTTCTGAAAGACAGAGTTTCTGTGAGGCCTAACCTGTACTTTGTACCAAAGGTAGCTCCTGAGTTATCCCTGAACCAAATTGTTTGTTTACCAATCTTTTTCCTAATCATGCTAACAAAGGAGAATACTTTCTTCATACTTTGGGTATTCATAGACAACTTTATTTCTGACTGCACAAGACCAAATCCTTTTGTAAAGATAACCGACTTTTTGTCTCCTTCTCTTTAGCAAAGCTAGCAGCCACTGTTTATAAAACAACTCTTTCCACATGGCTGTCCAATAGCATTCCATACATTTGATCTATCAATAACAAACATATTGATTCAAAATGATTGGACGATTGGAATGTTTGGAAGGTGCAGTGATAGCATTGTCACCTCATAGCAAAAGGCTCCCTGGTTCGATTCTCGGCTGGGGTGCCTTCTATGCAGAGTCTGCATGTCCTCCCTGTGTTCGTGTGGGTTTCCTCCAGGTGCTCTGGTTTCCACCCATGTTTCATAGACATGCATCTGGAGCATTTCTCCCCGGGCCTCCGCTGAAAATTGGCTTCGTTCCAAGTCAGACTTTCCCGTAAACAGATGTTAAATAAATACAAATAAAAAAGCAAATGCCCACTCCAGAAGATCATTTGCCACTTCCGTGGCCTTTTTTCAAAAAAACTCTTCTGTAGAAGACATTTCTAAGCAGCAACCTGGGCAACAGTACATATCTTCATTAAACACTGTAAACTAGATTATAAAATCAAGATGCAGGCCACTCTTCAGATCTGCCATCCCTAAGAGTATCTTGTCATGATGACAACCAGGAGTCCAAGTAGCTGAAAATTCTGTCCCATCAGTCAAAGTAGATGGAGGGGACAATGCAGGATGTAGACGTTATGTGCTTTCCATAATGTTGGATCCTTATTGTTCCACATTGTCTGCCTCCCTCCATCCAAATTGTCACTTTCATCTCTGGATAGTCCATGTAGACTTAAACCTGAATCCGCTTCTCCAGTCCTCCAGTAGTACAACCTCAGCTGGAGATAATGTGAACTGTTCACCATTCTAGAATCTGATTGGTAATAGTCACGAGAGCTAGGGGGATTGGTCAGACTCCTTCTGAAGAACTTTATGGATGTGCATTGTGGGAGAAGGGAGGACCTTGAGCTCCGGAGAACCTCTGAAGTGTAATAGTTGTCTGCTTGGATCCTCGGAGCAGGTGGATGACCTCTCATTTGAGGCAGATGGAATGGAACAATAAAAGCAGTGTTATGGTAAGTATATAACGTCTG
Organism: Protopterus annectens; assembly: GCF_019279795.1. Taxonomy (NCBI): domain Eukaryota; kingdom Metazoa; phylum Chordata; order Ceratodontiformes; family Protopteridae; genus Protopterus; species Protopterus annectens. The sequence goes on from NC_056729.1 coordinate 1,481,863,524, forward strand.
TTTTTTAGAACAATGAAAGCCAAGGATGTTTAAGGCAATTAACTGATTATGTTGGCAAATAGTTATCTTCTAGGATGGTGTATGACCAGTGGAGTACCTAGCATATTTGACACCTGGAGCTGAAAATGTTTTTAACACCCCCTCCTCAGTGACAGTTGTTTTCAGTAATAATCATGAAATGAAAGAAAACAGTGGCCAGAAAACAAAACAGTGGAATGTTCCTTTTATTGAACTTGGTATATATTAATCACACCAGTAAAATAACTGAAAATAATACAGTAAATATGAGGAAAAAATATACTGTGTATTCTTGAAAAAGGAAAAACTTAGTCCTATAAATTAGTTTGTAACAGTATAAAACATTAAAATGTTTGTTTTTGAGCCTTAATTCCTGCACATTTATCAATGACTTTGTCAGAATGTATCTTCTTTGCATATTCATACTCAATAGACAGTATAGCCAGATTTGTCAGTCTATCTTTAATTTTAATTTTGAAATGGACCTTCAAAGTATGAAGCAACATGTGCTGAATACTTAAGTCTTCACCCTTGACCATACTGCTCAATTGTTCAGATTTATGCAGAATGCTCAGATTTTTACCTCATAAAATGTCTGCTTTTTGGAAAATCAGTGAGGATTAACTCATTAAGTAATGACATATGTCTGCCTTACAGACTTCATTTCATACTAAATTCTGTTATGCTAGCAACTTTCTAAGTTTAAACTTTATAAAAGAAGTATTTAAAAACTGTCCCTATTTTTGGGCCTTTGGCCATGTTATTGTAGGCTTTTTCCAAATTTCTTGTCATAAGAAGGTGAGAGGTATGCGCCTGACACTACTTTCGTGATAGTCAGAGACTTGTTTAACTTTTTTCAATGAGCAAGAAAAGATGCTAATAATATAAATTTGGAGGGTGTGAGAAGATCACTATCACATTAAATATTTCATCTGTCAAGCCCCTGCTTACTTGTCAAGGGCATCAGAACTTGTCAGAGATTTGGGATGCATGACTAGGCTTAAAAAGGTCCTTGTGGCTGTTAGTCTAGTAAACACCTATGAACCTATTAGGGATGCAGGGGAGACTGGAACCTGCCTACCCCTGCAAAAGCACTTAAATTTCAGTGAGCCTGAGAGTCATAGCAGGGATTTACTATATCCTTGTTTTAAAAAAATCAAGAAGAATATACATTAAAATTATGTTTGCATTTGCTGCATCACTGCCAATCAGACAGTGTAGCTGCATTGTTTATCATCTCTTTCTAAGTGTTTTGACGAGCCCTACTACAGTAGTTTGTCCATGTAGGCAGAAGCATTTCACTGACACCAAAATAAAACATTTCCCCCAGCAATTTCTTCTGTAATTTGTCCATGTAGGCACAAGCACCAAAATGAAACATTTCCCCCCAATCACCCCTTCAGCAGTTTCTCCATGTGTGCACAAGCACAAAAGTGAAACATTTCCACCATGACCCCTCCAGCAGTTTGTCCATGTATCTACAATCACTGAAATGACATCAGGATGAAATATCTCCCCCAACACCCCCTTCAGCACTTTGTCCATGTGTGCACAACACAAGCACTCAAATAACACAAAAATGAAACATTTCCCCCCAATCACCCCTTCAGCGGTTTGTCCATGTGTGCACAAGTATTCAATGACACTAAACGAATAATTACTCCCCCGTGATCCCTTCAGTAGCTTGTGCATGTATGCACAAGCATTCAAATGACACCAAATGAATAATTTCCCCCAAAGATCCCTACAGCACTTTGTGTATGCACAAGCACCCCAAAGATCCCTTCAGCAGTAAAAAGCTTGATTCATAAGGGGTGATACTTGAGCAGATAAAGTTTAGTGTGTTTTCCTCATCATACATGCTAATCCAGTAACTTTGAATTATGCCATTAGTACATTTTAACAGATATAATTGAGAAGTTATGTATGTGCTAAGTATAATTATACATAGAAGCTTATGGCAACATTATTTGATATCTTTTGTGTTGTAAGATAAACAGTTCCATTATCCTGCAATAAGTAGTACAACTGCTGAGTTATTTTACTGGCATTGACACGGTCCAGGCAGTGTCATACTAAAACTGACACCTAAAACCCAACTTATAGTCTGATCTAGTTACAGTGAACTTTTTTTTAAACATTAGAGTTGGTAAGCACCTATGATATCTATCCAAAGGAGAAAGCAGACACTGTAAGAATGTTATAATTTAAATTGTAGTTGGCATTTGTAAAATATTCACCCATCTTATTCAAGCATCAAGGGACTGATTTTTTTAAAATTAAATCTTCTGAGGAAAGATTATCCCCATTATGCTTTATTTTAAATTATCTTTCTTATCATTCTTTGCCTGTCTGTGTCTGGTAAGCCTTTGGGAATAAACGCAAGGGAACAGCAGCTGTGGTGACAGCTTAGCTTTAGCTATAGAGCCGAACTAGACTAACAGAGAGAAGAAGCTTTAAAAATTTCTTTTTGTGACAGATGAAAAGAACAAAATCTTTATGTATGCAATTTCCTTCATAGCCGAAGGCACAGCTTGCATCATTTTGTAGATACTGATGTTAAAACATCTGAGTCAGCCACAAGCTTTGCTTTAGAGGTTTTACTTTTCTAAAATGAAAATAGGAATGGACTGAACAAATAACTAGTCGACTATGAAACTTATCACAATGTTGGCATTGCCTGTCAGAAGTACTGTCTGCTCTAAATTTGCTTGTACCTTCAGTCAGGAGTCACACATTTTTATATTAGCAGCTGTTTTGCATAATGCAGCAGGCATGTTATTGTATTTATCTATAAAGCTTAATATCAACATAAATAATTAACTACATCAGATGTTACATTGTTGGACATATTTTAAGATGTGACGTGTGTGTGTGTGTGTGTGTGTGTGTGTGTGTGTGTGTGTGTGTGTGTGTGTGTGTGTGTGTGTCTGTGTGTGTGTCTGTGTGTGTGCACAGTTGTAACTAGGGCGGGGTAAGTGAAGTGGCTCCCCCAGGCATGGGATGTTAGGGGACATCATCAGGTGCCAATGGTGCAGAAGTGTATTTGTGATCACAGCTGAAGGTCTAAGATGATCAGTGTATATTGATTTAAATACAGTTAGCAGCTGCTTGTTGCATGTATAGCAAGCAGCTTACTATAGACTTAAATCACTAGAGCTTTTTTTTCCCTTTATTCCTCAACTTTAACTTGATAGATGCAGCAGTCTGGCAAACTGCATAGGGCACTGGATGACCTAGGTATGGTTTTGTGTGTGTGTGTGTGTGTGTGTGTGTGTGTGTGTGTGTGTGTGTGTGTGTGTGTGTGTGTGTGTATGTGTGTATGTATCTGTATGGTTTTACTTCAGTATACCGAAATACTGAAGGTTATATGGCCAGGACCATATTATCGAAATTTCAGTATTTCGAAATACTGAAGTGGTGCAAAAAAACAAACAAAAAAAAATAAACACAACGTTAATGCAAGAGGCAAGCCCCGCTGTGCCCCCCACACCCCCCTACTTAAATATACCAACTCCGAGATTGCGCTACAGTGGAGAAAGGGAAATCTCCCGTTCTGCACCATATGCAGAAGTGCAGAACGGGAGACTTGCCATGTCCCCACTGTCGTGCAATCACGAGGACGGTATATTTAACTGAGGGGAGTGCGTGGGGGGCTTGCCCCCTTGCAGAAACGTGTTTGTTTGTTTTTTTTTTTTTTGCACCACTTCAATATTTTGAAATACTGAAATTTCGATAATATGGTCTCGGCCATATAACGTTCAGTATTTCGGTATACTGAAGTGAAAACATCTATATATATACATATATATATATATATATATATATATATATATATATATATATATATATATATATATATAGTTAGATGGTTGATATAGCTATCTATATTTATATATGAGTCTATTGTTTATGACCGAACCACCCTAATGTCGAATGCAAAACTCTGACAAAATAAGTTTGATCACACACAACAGCAAACAAAAGCACAACTGAAAATAATATCAAGAGAGGAAAACTATTTCCTCTCTCCATATTAAAACTACCCCTCCCATAACACTAGTCTCAGATTTGTTTGAATAGTGGTAATGTTACGGGATGGTTTTAAAGATGTTAAGAGTTGGGGGAAGGGGCAGCATTAGGGTTAGAGTTAGCACCCATTACTAAAGAGGGCAGCAGGCGGGCTACATATATATATATATATATATATATATATATATATATATATATATATATATGGATTCACTATGAAAGCCTGAAACCTCACAATACAGACATGCACAATACTGACGCCTAGAAGCACGAAACGTAGAAATACCGAAAACGACATAACAAAACAAAAGTCCAAAACCATCAATAACAACATGTATGCAAGGGGTCAAGCCCTCCTGCACCCCCTACCCCCCCGTAACTTAAATATACCTACTCTGAGATCACACTACAGTGGGGAGAATGGCAGCCTTCCCATTCCGCACTGTGCGGCAATCTCCATTAGTCGTCATTGGGATCCTGAAGTTCAGTGCTTCTGCGCATCGGTACTGTGAAGTTTCGGTCTTTCATAGTGTTCCTATATATATATATATATATATATATATATATATATATATATATATATATATAGGGTCTATATTGTAACAACAAATGATCGAACGTTGTTATATTGAGCTCAAAAGTTCGAATTCACAGCACATCAAAGTACCAGAACAGCGATTTTTTTCCCAGGGAAACCACTACACATTCAGTGGCATCACTGCAAATCATATCCACTTATAGTGTATTTAATGAGGGTACTGCATTCAAAATTCAACTGTTCATTCTTTCAAGAAAAGTTGTCAGTTAATATTAGATGGTATAATGATTTGTAATGCGCCTCTTTAATGCAAGATCAAGGCATTACGTAAACAATCTATATATAATTTTTTTAAACTATGTATCATTGCCTGTTTTCTCTTTATTACAACAGATTTTTTCCTACTCACCTTGTCCTGGTTCTTCCTGCTCCATTTGCCCTTGCTCCGCTCGGGCTCACTCTGCTCACCTACCCTACCCCCTTTCACTCCTTTTATGCTTACCCTCCTAACACACCCTTTTAGCTAAACAGCCAGTTACAACTCTAACTCCACCCCCCATACTTCAGCCCATCAATCATTCATCCTCACTCCATACTCTTACACTATTGTAATCATTATCTATCACTTCTACTAATTCAAATATGGAAGCCAGTTTCACTAGCACATATTTTTACCCAGCCTCTATACTATGTATGTTATTAACCTCAGCTTACCATGTTATTTCATACCAACGACAAGTAACCTTCTTACACTCGCAACCTCCCCTACACTCCACCAATCAAATACATTATTTTTCCTTACTTATTTAAGAACACTACTACCAATCTCTTCTCCTTTAAATATGTACAAGCTAAAACAATTCCTTACTTCTCATTGAAATATCTTAAACTAGTTATCAGAATCACATATCCATACCACATAATTTCAGCTAACATTAAACTTAGTGGTGACATGCATCCTAATCCAGGTCCTCTTGTAAGAAAACAAATACCTTATATCACAAGCTTTGCAAATCTCCAAAATAACAACACTGATCTCCTTATTCTTAATATGAACCTATGTAGCATTCTCAGTAAAATCACGGAATTAAATGCAACCCTTACCCAATATTCTCCAGATATAGTCATTACAACAGAAACATGGCTAAAACCGCATATACAGGATACAGAAATACTCACCTGTAGGTGTAAGATTCATAGGCTTGACAGGATTCATAAACGGGGTGATGGCATTTCCATAATATACAAAGAAAACCTCAACCTTAAACAGCTAGTAACAAACTACCCATACAACAGTAATCTGGAAATCCTCACTACTCACCTTACAATCAATTCCAACAAAGGTATCATTATTATAGCAATCTACATACCCCCTAGCAATAACCCATCCACCATAGAAAATATCTTCTGCTGGGCCAGCTCTACATATAGTCAATAAACTTTTATCATGGGGGACTTTAACCTGGACTGGTCCTCCCTCACCTCAAATAACCCTACTAATTTTGTCAATCTCTATGGCTTCCATCAAACTATAAACTCCTCTACTACGACTGACAAGCATAGTAAAAAACAATCTGTACTGGACTGGACCTTAACAAATAAACCCTCCTACTGTTACCAATCTGGATGTCTCCCAGATAACCTAAGTGATCACAATCCCACCCACCTAATCAGACAATGTATCTTTCCAAGTAAAAACATATCTTACAAATTTATACGCAACAAAAATAATTTCTCACCAGAAATCTTTATTAGTCTTCTACAGAAATGTGACTGGACCCCACTCGGGCGCCTCCAACTTGAGCAAGCAGTTGCATACTTTAATGATAAATTTCTAACTATTTTAGATAATCTTGCTCCACTAAAAAAATGGTGGACCAAATCAAAACACTTACCCTGACTTACCAAAGAGACCAAGAAACTCCTTAAACTAAGGGATAAAACATGTTACCACTGTCTAAACACTAAATATGAAACAAATCTGCTCAGCTATAGTCAATTGCATAACCAAGTGAAAGAACAAATTAAACAAGACAAAAAGCTTACTATACAACCACTCAAAATAAGTTCCAGCACAATCCTCAAAAGTTCTGGCAAACCATTAATAACCTTCTAAAACCAGGCCAAATTTCAAACCCTGCTCCCAACACCTCCAACTCCAGTGATAGCATAGTCTCTCAGTTTAACTCTCACTTCATTAACTCCATCTTATCCCTGGTACATAACAATAATAATAACCCCTTACTCATACATACACACACCACAAATCACCTCAGCTCATTCTCTTTTAAACTTGTCCAAACTGGTACTATTATGAGGTCACTTTCCAGACTCAAGCCCTCATCACTCCCAGTAGATCAACTTCACAGTGAATTCCTTAAAATAACAAAAGATGCTATCTCTGTTCCAGTCTCCATCCTAATTAATCTGTCCGTCACCGAACAATACATTCCTTAAGCTATGGAAAATTTCACATTTCATCCCACTTCACAAAGGTGGTATATCCACTGACCTCAATAACTACACACCAATAGCCATTCTCCCCCACTGTGCAAAAATTCTAGAAAAATGCATACATGCACAACTGTTCCAGTACCTTCTAAACAACGATCTACTATCTTTATGCCAGCATGGTTTCAGATCAAAACACAGCACTACCACTGCACTTGTCAGTTTTACTGATGCAGTTAACCATTTCAGAAATACCGGTCTCCAGGTATCCTGTATATTTCTTGACATGTCAAAAACTTTTGACACAGTCTGTCATCAGAAACTTCTTAATGATTTAGCATCCGTAAACCTATCACAGTCTGCTCTCTCTTGGCTTAGAAACTACTCAACAGACCATCAGCAGGCTGTGAAATGGCATAATCAACTATCTTCTCTTTTACCTGTCACTGTGGGTGTACCCCAAGGGTCAATACTTGGCCCACTGCTTTTCTATATCTTCACAAATAAACTCTCATCAGCTACACAAAGTGCTTCCATCATATAATGTGCTGGTGATTCTACCCATATTTGTTCAGCTCCCTCTATACCTGAACTTCTTCTAACAACCCAAACTGCCTTCAATGACATAGAAAACTCTCTCTCTAACTTTCAACTTATTCTCAATCCCGATAAAACTAAGCTCATGCTCTTTACCAGCAACAAACTATCCAATATTTCACACCCTTTCACCATCTCATCCTCTATACTATTGTCGAGCCAGTGGAACACACTAAGCTCCTAGGGGTGATCATAGATAATAAGCTTAGGTTTGACAAACACCGTTGCAGTAACTATCAAGAAAGTACATTTTAAGCTAGGCTCTCTCTACAGAATCAAACATTTCCTCACTGGACCCCCTAGACATGCCATAGCCAGAACCCACGTTCTTTTCAATCTGCTATATGCATCTCCATTTTTTCCAAACCTCAGAAAATCTGAGATAAACTCGAGTCCTGCTATAACAAGATAGCAAGATTTGCCTCAAACCTCCCATTCAGATCTCACCATTGTAACTCACTGAAGTTCCTAAAATGGCTCAAACTTCCCAGTCTACTTACCTTTAGCCAACTAAGTTTCACCTATTCCATATTCTACCACCCTAGCAACTGCCCTGCACTCACAGACCTAGTTCATTCTTACTCTTAACCCCGCTCACTAAGGTCCTCCAATAAAAACCTTCTGAAAGTTACTAAATCTAACAATAACTATGGAGACTCACTATTTTCTTACCAAGTAGCTGAGTTATGGAACTACTTACCACAAGAAATTCTTAATACTGCCTGCAATTCAACATTTAAACAACTTCTAAAAGAACACCTTACTAAAAACTGGCTTTGCTCCTGTAGTAGTCCCAGCTGATAATAGGTCCCTAAAAATATAACCTTTCCATCACTCAGTAACTACGGCTGAACCTCTCTTCATTCTGCCACCTATTATCTAGTCTCCCTCTCTCAGCTCTGCTTTTCCCCCTTTAACCACCTATGAAAACTTTTCCATTAACAACCCCTGCTCCTAATTTCGTATTCCCTACATCATGTACTGTTCTTGTATATATCCCATTCTATTCTCCTATATTTTTCTCTTTTTCAATCATTGCCTAGTATTAGCCAGTTATATTACTTGTTATAACTGTCTTCTTTAACTTCTGTAATATGTTGTAAATTATTAATTCATTATTATATTATTGTTAAAAATAACTCCTCATTTTTATTTTTGTAATTTTTTTTTTTGTTAACTTCATCGCTTGGAGTTTACTTTCCTGGACCTCTGCTGAAAGTGGGACTACGGCCCAGCCAAACATTCCAAACAAATGTAAAATAAAAATAAAATAAATAAATAAATAAATATAAATTGTGCAGTCTTGCTCCAGCTATTAAAATGACTACTATGGTATCCTGTGATATTACAAGATTATATACACTTTAAATGTTTCATAAAAAAATAAAAAGAATAACTAAAAAAGTATAACTGATAAAAATTTTCGGTACAAATCGCCATACTTACTCTTTACGTTAGTATATCGGCAATGCCACTATAATAAGAAAGTACCTTACATTCAATTACACAACATGCTCCCCAGTTGCATTTATAGCATTTCATTCAGTGTAACGTTATTTGCATCAATGATTTATGCAAAAGGACTTACCAAACTATTTTGGTGCAGCTTGCATGTAAAAAAAATGCATCTAGTAATTCAGTGCTGCATAAGAAAGATGGGAAAATTAATATTTGTCTTATTTTTACCTGGTCTCATTAACTCTTTTTTTATTATTCTAGAGAAAATTGTTTAATTATAACAATGTCTATTTTTAAATAAGAACTTGATTCATCTGGCCTCTGACTTTAGCATTTGCCAGTAGACTTTCTCATAGGCTTGAGACTAGCACTGTAACATAATAGTAATTTCCAGGCCATCATATACTAACAGGAAATGACACTGTTTTTCACTTAGTAAAATATCCTTTGTACAAGAGCCTGCATTCATTTTTCAAGTACAAGTTATTATTTTCTTCTTGTCATAGAAAACTTATTTAATAAGAGAACTGTGGGTTAAATATTTACATTGGTCCCTAATAACTTACAGGATTTATCATTAACTGACATTGTAGTACATTTATCCACCATGGAATACAACATTTTTGCATAGCTATATTAGTACGTAGCAGCTGGATGTTTTTTCTGTCACCCCTTGGAACTGTTTTTGTAACACTATTTTTATGGTTCTATAGGCCATGTCTCTGAGCAAAGGCTGAGGAAATCGCAGGCAGTTCTACCACAACCACCTCGGTCCCGTGTCATCTCACCACATGATGAGAGTAGTGGTTTTTATGGTGGTAGCCTTGCTTCTCACAGCATCCATCATATAGGAGGTAATTGTGTTATTGGTAACTGTGAGTCCTTACTGTTTTTTAGAAATATTTTGTAACTGTATATGGCCAATTACACACTATTATGATCTTTCAGAAGGTGACCTTTGGCTATTAAATGAGTTTTCCTTTCATTCTTATAGCCTTAACATGTGACGTAATCACAGCTATGCAGAGTTTTGTCCATTTAGAGTACATTACTTAAGGGCATTGTTTAATGCATCCATGCCTTTTCATATTTAATTTAATTGTATGTTTTTATTAAGGATTCTGGGAAAGCATTCTATTGACAAATTGCTGTTTAACTGCTTCTTGCCTAGATATTCATGCTGGAAATTGTGATGTTTTGCTGTCTGAACTTTTTAATAAAAAATATTGGTTGTAGAACTTAATATATCATATCTAATGATTACGTAGCAATGATACAATATACAATGACATATTTTTCAATATATAGCAATGGTACAATGAAATTATTTCTCAATTTTTCCTAATAAGCTTCCACCAACCATATATCCCTACACATTACATTAATAAAAACCCATTCCTATGAGAGTACCTCCACACAAGACAAAAGGATACAGAACACATGCCACAACAAACATGCAAAAAAATAAATCTGTTCCTTTACCCTACCTCTAACCTTAACCGGCAAACACTTGCACATATACACCAACCACCATAACCTCTTCAGTCAAACATTCATTTTCCTGCACACATCTGCTTACAAATACCATCAAAATAAGCATTTATTAATTTGAGCATTCAGTCAAATATACTTTTGTTATTTTGTGCTTTCACTGCTTTTCACCCTCAAAAAACTTTTTCAGTAAAATGTGTTTTCAATATTTTGAGATGTGTTTATGTGTGCATATATGTGTCTGTGTGTGTGTGGAGAGAGAGAGAGAGAGAAACAGAGATAAATACACTTATACATGCGTGTGTGTGGGGTGTGTATGTGTGTACATAGGTGGTTTACTTTTAAAACTCAAAGTTTCAAAATGTTGAATTTCTTATGGTTGAGATCATAAGATCGAAGTTCTAAAACTTCAAAACTTAAAATAAATAAATAAATAAAATAAAAACTTTTTTTTTTACATTCTTGCAGGGGGACAAGCTCCTTGCACCCCCCACACCACCTTCTAATTAAATATATGAGTCGCACTTCAGTGAGGAAAACAGCATATTTTATGTTCCGTGCTGTAAGGCGGTCTCCATTTAAATAATTCGAAGTTTCAAAACTTCGATCTTATAGCCTCAACCATAAGAAATTAAAAGTTTTGAAAGCTATGTATATTTATTTTATTTATTTATTTTATTTTACATTTGTTGATCGGGATAGTCCGACTGGATACATGTCCATTTTCAGAGGAGGCCCTGGGAGAAAAGCTGCAAACTTGCAAACAGATAAAGACGAGCAAGTTACAGTATATGCACAAACATATTGTATTAACATACAAGTTACAGTCTCACATTTCAAGCTTATGAAGAATACAATTTATATATAGAAATATATACAAATATGTTACAGTTTTTCTTATCAAACCTATAAGTGCAGGTTATATACAGAGTATCTGGAAAGATATTACAGTTTCTCTTTTTAAACCTTTTAGTGTAAGAGTTTAGTTGCTATGAATCAGAAATTGCAGGGATATGGAAGGAGATGAAGTTTTAGTCAGGGTTAGAGCAATGACATAATCAGTGAGTTTTAAAATACTGGGTTAGATTTTTTTTTAACTGATTAAGGGAAGGGTTCAGAGTAAGGTCAGATGGGAGCGTATTCCAGGTTTTGCCTACTGATTTTGCAAACAAAGATTCTCCAGATAGGTTGTTAGCTTTAACAGATTGAACCAAAAGTTTTGTAGTGGAACGAAGAGGCCTAGCGTTTTTGTAGGGTTGGATAATGTTTTTAAGGGAGGGCATTTTCTCTGTATGGTTAATAACCTTGAATGCTACAGTAAGTTGATTAAATTGAATTAGCCTGGGGAGTTCTAGCCAACCTAAGAGGTGTAGGTATTGACAATGGTGTGTCCTGTAGGGAGCTCCTGTGGCAAACCTGGCAATTTGATTGTAGCAGCTAGAGAGTTTGCTGAGATCAGTTTTGTTCAAGTTAGTGAGTATTGGTGAGGCATAGAGTAGAGTTGAAAGCAGATGGGTACGGGCAATGGCAGTCCTAGCTAGAGGGGTGAGAAAAGGTTTGTTTTTGTATAAGGAGCCAGGTTTTTTATTAATTATTTTAATCGTTTAGTTTACATGCATATCATATTTGAGGTTGTTGTCTATTATAACACCCAGGAGTTTGGTATACATATTTGGTGAGATTATGGTCCCATTGTTAGATGTTATAATAAACAAAAGTTGAGAGGAGTTGCGAGTAGGGGAGAAGAGCAATAGCTTTGTTTTATTAGGGTTTAATATCAGCTGTTGATTAGAGATCCAGTTTTCCACTGTATTAAAGGTTTTCTGGGTTAAACTAAGGAGATCTGTAGGGGTACAGGCTGAGCAGATCAGGGTGGAGTCATCTGCATATTGTATACAGGTTGCGTCTGGGATTACAATGTGGAGGTCATTGATAAAGAGGGAGAAAAGAAGGGGGACCTAATATGGAGCCTTGAGCAACACCAAGGGCAATGGAAAGAAGGGTGGAGAGTTTGTCCTGCCAAAGGACAGCCTGCTGTCTTCCACTAAGATAAGATTGAAACCATTGTATAGCGTGGTTGTTTAGGGATATTTTATTTAGGGTAAGTAAGAGTAGCTGGTGGTTAACCATGTCAAAGGCCTTGGAAAGATCGAGAAACAGGGCAGAAAGATAGTTTGTTGTTGTTACGGTTGGAATTTATGACATTAGAAAAGGAGAGGAGGGCTGAGGTGGTACTGTGCTGTGGTCTAAATCCATGCTGGGAGTTGGCCAGAAAATTATGTTGAATAAGGTAGTGTAAGAGTTGTTTATGGATGCACTTTTCCATAATTTTAGCCAGAGGGGAATGGATAGCTATTGGTCTATAGTCTGACATTTCAATAGAGCTGCCACATTTATGGAGTAGTATGACATAGGATATTTTCCATATAGAGGCTTAATTTATGGTTCTGTTTATCAAAATAGTAACAGGGTATGCTATGACATCAGCAGCTTTTTGCAGGTAGTCTGCAGGGAGGAGGTCAGCTGAAAGGGTGGTTGGTTTGAGTTTTTTAATTAGGGCTCTAATGAGTGAAGTCAGAACTTTTTGGAAGCTAAAAGAGAGATTGTCACTGGGTTTAAGGGTTTCAGCATTAGGACAAGTGGGTTTAAGTTTGCTAGCAAGGGCCTGGATAGTTTATGTGAAGAAACTGTTGAAGGTGTTGGCAATGGACTCTTGCGATTTTTGGGTAGGGGCTGAGGGGGTTGGAGTAGTGGATTGCCCTGAGTGGAGGAGTTGTTAATACCTGCCCAGAACTTCTGTGGCTTGTTGTGGTATTTCTGCTGTAGATGGCAGAAATAGTTATCTGAAGTTGTTAATCTTCTTCCTATTCATCACTGATGGGTTCAGTTCCGAGGGCTCGGAACCGAGTCAGACTTATACCAAGCTTGCATGCACCAAAAACTCTTGAGCTAAGCTGCTACCCACAATGCCCTTTACTCAGTTACCTCAGATCTCGTTTGCCGTGCAGCCATATAGCAGCGTTTCACCAAGCTCTCCAGATAAGTGTTATATTTTTCTAATTTTATAAGTATTTGTGAGTTCTTTTCTGTAAAATTATTATTATTTTTCTCTATTTTCACTCTCAGCTCTACCCAGAGGTATCTCTTTTATCGTACCATTGTTGGTATTGCCCTTTTTACCCTTGTGGTATTCCCAATACCATTGTTGGTATTTCCCTCTCTCTCTCAAACTTTTCGTTCTCGTTAGCGTTGTGTGTGTTGCTATTGTTATATCTGAAAAGAAAGGGACTACGGGGTTTAAACACTGCTCTTCTTGCAGTGGTAAACTCCTGAATAGTGATCTTCATGTGGAATGTGTGTATTGTTTGGGGGTTCCGCACTTATCGGCGAAACCTCCCTGTGACATCTGTGCCAACTTCAGTCAGCGGACACTGAATGAAAGACGAAACAAGTTAATCCTCAAGGGCCTGCTTCCTTCACCTTTTTTGGAGGCTATTTCTGCATTAGAGGTCTCATCCCCTCCTTCTTTGGACAAGAAATGTCCTCATTCTGACCCCTCTTCACCAGCCGGTGATAGGGGCAAGACTCATAAGCACAAGGCCCATAAGACTTTTACCGAGCATCGAATTGCCTCCTCGGTTCCGACCACCTCGGCTCTGAGTTTGGCTCCAGTGGTACATACAAAGGTGGCCATGATCGATGGCGCCGGTCCTGGCACCGATGACTACAGCTCCCACTGCAACTTCGGTTCCAGTCAGTTTGCCTGCCTCTACCTCGGCACCGATGTCCCCCATCTCCGTTCCGACAACATCTTTGGTGCCGCTATTAACCTCCACCCCAGCTGTGACTTTGGCTCTGAGCCCTTTCTCAACTCTGATTATTCCCCTGCTACTGGTTTTTAAACTATAATCCTCAGTGCCATTTTTCAATCCACCACAGAGCCAGTACTCCCAGTCTGCGGATCCCTTTGCCGGACAAGCCTTCAGCCCCTTTTTGGACCTGCCAGATTCCCCCTCAGGGGCATCGGTAAGGTCCACCAGGAACCTGTCTGAATTGGATGTGGTGCACCTCTTTGATCAGCTGCTGACCGCCAGGGGAATTACAAATTTTCCTAGAGCCCACCCCACTCTGGGTTTTGGGTTCATTGCCCCAGCAACCCCCACGTATTCTCCTCCCTTGGACTCCTTGGTTCTGAGGCTCATATTTCCAACATCTACGAAAGGACCCCTTGCCTCGGTGCCGACAATGACTGTGTCTGAGGCTCCGAGGCCCTTTTGGGTGTCTGTTCCGTTGGAATCCACCCTCCCTCAATCTCATGCTGGGGGGGGGGGTGGAACCTTCGGTTCCGGTCACAGTTCCGGTTGTGTTACCGGTTCTGTCTTCGGGTCCAAGGGTGATTCCCACCCCGGTTTTGCTTGAGGCTCCATCCCCGGGAGCGGACAGCGTGGAGCGGGGTGTGACTCCGGTTCTGAAATTGTCTTCTTCGGTTTCAGGCTCCCATTCCTCTTCAGGCATCTGGGTGATGGAGAGGGTGCTTGCTTCGAGCAATCCTCCTACGTTGGAATTACCACCCATTCCCTTTGAGCTGCAGCTATCAAAGGCCACCCCCCCCAGGACTCTGAGAGCGTAAGACCCAGGAAACTCCAGTATAGGGTATTTCCCTTTTTGAGTCTTCTTCGGATGCTCCCACCAAAGAACCCCCTCAGAAACAGGCGTGTAAGAGGAAACACATGGACTCCCCAGAGGAGTCCCTCACAGAAGACACAGACTACGATGATCACCCAAATGAGACATCCAGTCACCCCCCTGAGGATGTCTCATTTGGAGACATCCTGGAAATCCTGAAGCAGAGGGGTAACTGGAAGTCCTCCAACCCTTCCTTGGAGGAATCCATAGTCCTGCAGGCCTTCCACTCTCGGCCCTCTACTTCTTGGGTGAACCCCCCCCCCCTCTGCTGATGAGTTAGTTAAGCTCATCGTGCAGTGGGCATGGAAGAAACCCAACACCATTGAGGCCATCACCAGGAGATCAGATAAGATACTCTCTCCTCCAGAGGATCAACCACATTGGTCTAGAGGTTTGCCAGTAGACGCTATGGTGGTGGCAGCGGCCACGAAAAAGGACTTGTGGAGGAAAGTCCTACTGTCCACTCACCCAACAGAGTGTCCCAGGCGGACAGGTTAGGGAAGCGAGTTTTTGCTTCAGCGACCTTTGCTGTCAGGTCTCTGAACTTTTTGGCACATTTTACAAGGCTCTAGAGAGAGCTCATCACCGAACTCTCTGGAACCCTCGTGGGTCAAGTTTCGGACAGGGCATATGATAAAGTTGCTTCCCAACTTGCCATCCTAGAGTCAGTGTCCATCTCGTCCATGAGGTTGCTGTCCCATGCAACTGAAGGGGTGGCTAGTGCTGCCGGTGCAGGCGTAATTATGAGACGCCACGCCTGGATGCACATTTGTGACCTCACGGACTCCTTCAAGTCTTCCTTTTTAAATGCCCCTATCGAACCATCAGCTTTGTTCGGTTCTAAGGTCAAGGACACATTAGCCAGGTGTGAGCAAGACGGGAAGACGTAGTCTGCCATGGGTCTACGTTTTTCCAAACCTCAACGTTCCTCCTCCAGGAATCAGAGGAGTGGAAAGATGTGGCACAAAAAGTCTCAAGGTCCTTTCTATGAGGCACATAGTGAGGACTCCCCCAGAGGCAGAGGGGGTTCCAATAATGGAAGATGCCCCTTTTGGGGCAGAGGGGGTCCTCGAAATCAGGACTCCAGAGATTCTTACTCAGGAAGACCGTATCAGCGCTCCTGAAGCGCTGCCCGATTTCTTTCCTCTGGAAGCCGTTGGGGCTTGTTTCTCTCTGCATCTAGTTGCCTGGCTCTCTATTACAAATGATCTATGGGTGCAGAGAATAATTTCCAGAGGCTGTCACATTCCCCTAATATCTTACCCAAGACCTCTGAAATCCCTTCCCAATGTTCCATCCAGTCAAAGGGAGGAGGCAGCTTCCGAAATAAGAAAACTATGTAAAAAACGAGTCATCCAACAGGTCTCCCCAGACCAGTGTGGATCCGGTTTTTATTCAAGATTCTTTTTAGTGCCAAAAAAGACCAGGGACTGGAGGCCCATTTTGGATCTCCGCCAACTATCAGTGGTTCAGACCAAGTTCCACATGGTCACGATTCAATCCATCCTCCCTTTTCTTTTGGAAGGTATCTAGATGTGCATGATAGACCTCTGAGATGCATATTACCACATCAAAATGGACAAACGATCCAGGAGTCTCCTTCACTTTTGGCTGGGAGCCAATCATTACCAATTCAGAGCCTTGCCATTCAGTCTCTCAACGGCCCACAGAGTGTTCACGAAATGCCTAGCAGTGGTCACAGCTCATCTGAGACTTCAGGGATTCCAGGTGTTTCCGTATTTAGACGATTGGCTTCTCTCCACCCCCCCCCACCAAGCTCCTCCTGGTCAGGGCCCTCCACTACACTTTAGTACTGGTGGAGTCACTGGGCATCACCATTCACTGGGAAAAATCCAACCTTCAGCCCTCACAACAGTTAGAATTTATACGGGCAGTACTCAACACTCTAACAAGTCTGGTCTCTCTTCCCTCTCACAGGCTTCAGAGATTAAGGGCACAAGTTCAAGTGATACTCTGTCGAAGAAAGATGTCTGCAAGGGAAGTTCTTCAGGCTCTGGGGTCTATGGTGGCGGCCATCCCAATTATTCCCCTAGCCAGATTACATATGAGACTGCTACAATGGCTCCTTCTGTCCCAGTGGGTATCCAGTCTTCATCCCCTAACCTCACAGATCCTCATCACCAACTCCTGCAAACAAAATCTCCTCTGGTGGATGAGTACAGATGAAAATCTTTGGTGTCGCCCCTTCCAGTCTCCCCAACCCAGCACCATGGTGACCACGGATGCTTCCTTGATAGGGTGGGGGGGGGGGCACTTCCAGGGAAAGTCAATCCAAGGCATGTGGTCCAGCATAGAGGTCAACTTGCATATCAATGTCCTGGAGTTAAGAGCGGTGCTATTGGCTTTGCAAGCATTCCATCCGCTCCTTCCGTCAGGAATGATTGCCATCCAGTCGGACAATATGTCCATGCTCTGGTACATAAACAAACAGGGAGGGACCAAATCCTACCCCCTATGTCACGATGCCATGAGAATCTGGCATTGGGTGATAGCTTCCAACCACATTTTAATCACAATGCATATCACGGGGAGCTCCAACGTGATTGCGGACAGGCTGAGCAGATGCATCCTTCGTCCTCATGAGTGGTCTCTCAATCTGAGTGTGACGGCAGAAATCAGGCTACAGGTGGAGGCATGGAATCTCTCCCGGGTTCTCCAGTCTCTCTCTCTACCCCCTTTTGAACCTGCTGTGACATGTGATCAAATATTCCTATCATGGAAATCCTTGTTTTTAGTGGTAGCCACTTCAGCCAGATGAATATCTGAGTTGCAAGCCTTATGCATTGAGTCCCTATCTGATCTTCCATAAGGACAGAGTATCACTTCGTACTAATTCATCCTTTCTCCCCAAGGTGATTTCCAACTTTTCTGTTAATCAGTCCATTGAGCTCCTTGTATTTTTTGCAAATTATTCAAAAAAGGGAGAATACTGCCTGCATTCATTGGATGTTCATAGACAAGTACGTTTCTACCTGGACAGAACTAAGTCCTTTCGTAAGTCGGACCAACTTTTAATTTCCTTTTCTGGTCCTAGAATGGGGTGTGCAGTATCTAAAGTTACTTTGTCAAAATGGCTCAGGGATTGCATTACCTTCTCATATTCGCTTACGAATGAATCTAAGCCTGCTCAAATCAAAGCTCACTCAACTAGGGCTATCGTAACGTCTGTTGCCTTCCACTCTAGAACCTGCATGGATGACATCTGTGCAGCAGCCATTTGGGCTAAACCCCATGCCTTCATCAAGCATTACAAATTGGATCTGATCTCCAGGGGAAGAGCAGCCTTTTGCTCAATAGTTCTCAGGAATGTTCTTCCATAAGGGCCACCCAGGTTCTCCAAGTAGCTTGGGATTCTGCCCCATCAGTGATGAATAGGAAGAAGATTAACAACTTCAGATAAAGACGTTATGTCTTACCATAACGTTCCATCTGAGTTGTTGATCTTCTTTCAGTTATGACACCCTCCCACCTGCCCCCACCAAAGGCTCCTGGCAGATCTTCTGGGTCTTTGTGGTGTTTAAGGGTTTCTGCGCAGAGATGGCCTCTGACTTTCTGTTTCTTCTATATGTTGCATGCAAACTCGATCTGAAGTAACTAAGTGAAGGGCATTGTGGGTAGCAGCTTAGCTCGAGATTTTTTGGTGCAGGTAAGCTTAGTATAAGGCCTACTCGGTTCCGAGGGCTCGGAACCAAACCTATCAGTGATGACTGGAAGAAGATCAACAACTCAGATGGAATGTTATGGTAAGACATAACTTCTTTTTTTTTGTCTAGTAATATGGATTTTTTTGTATCATTCCTATATTATATCATTCCTATATTATATCTTATATATATATATATATATATATATATATATATATATATATATATATATATATATATATTATATATCATTACATTTGCAGTGCAAAAGCATTGATGTACAGGTAGTCAACACCAGTACTCTGAAAAAAATTACTCCTTCCAAAATAATTAAACATAAAAATGATCAAAAAAGAAAAACAAATAGATTTTTTTTACATTCGCTAAATAACCCTGACACTACCTTCTTCAGACCAAATGTGTCTGAATAGTGATACTATCAGAGAAGTAATAAGTTAATAAGTAGAGTTAGGGGCAGGAACAATAGTAGGTTTAACACTAATGAGTAAGGTGGTCAGAGAAGATTATGAAAACCCCTTTGTCTTACTGCACAAGGTACGTGGACACACTCTTGCAGCAGCATATACAAAATCTATCCCTTAACTTTTAACCTATTTTAGCATGCTTCTACTGGATATTACAAATAGCTGATACTGTGGTTATATTTTGCTGTGAAAGATGATAGATTTGTAATGCTGCACTGCAAAACATTTCATGTAGTTGTTGTATTGTTAGTTTTCCTTTCTGCAGGTTCTATTTCCTAGTGTTTTTATGCTGCCTGTGGTCACTTTATGTGCACTAGCGATCTGCTGCTTTATGTACTGAACTATGTTTTGTAGTATTTGAATTCAGCAGCATTTTAATGTTGTTTGATACTGTTCTCTGTTCCGCTTCCTCAACATCTGCTTTTTACCATTTCAACCCCCCCCCCCACCACCACCACCACCACCACACATTTTTGTTGCTGTTTCTTCCTTATTACTTTCTGTAGATTTTTAAAACATTTTATCTCTCTCACAGGTTACATACTTCTTTCTGCTCTGAGTAAACTTGATGGGAAAAAGAGTTCTCCACCCCTTCTTTCCTTCGGCTGTTCTATATCTGTGTACTTCTCCTCAGTGAAGCATCTCCTGCAGCGACTTATATAAGGACTGAAATCTGATCTGCAACTTTGTCTGAAGTGTGTTTGGCTCTGCTACAGCTATGTACTCCCCACTTCCTTTATTAACAGACTTCTTTCAAACAAGCACCCCCCCCCCCCACCACCACCACCACCACCACCATTTTCCTTTAAAAATAGCACAGGCCTGCCTTTGTATTATTTTGCAGCAACCTACCTAAAATATTGAAAGTCTAAAAAATGTTTTGTTTGTTTTGTATAACTCCAGGAATTGTTTTGATGCCCTTGCTGTTACTCTTTCCCCATTTTTGCTGCACACTGCTTGATATTTTATTATAATTATTGTTTCTGAAAGCTAAGTAGTAATATAGTCTAATACACACTCTGATTGTGGTCTGTTTCTTGTATTAATCCTGTTTACCTGGGTGCAAAACAGCTGTTAACTCTGATCAGCCCTGAGTCTTCTGAGCTTGCTCAAACTGATTGAATCATGACCAGCATACTTTGCTCCCCTCCCACCCCCAATAGCTCAGCCCCCCTGACTCATTCATTTATTCAACCTGTTCTCTGCCCCCACTTCCCACTTAAATCCCACTTTCCTCAATACTGAAATTTCATATACTATTATATTTATTGTTGAAAAAGTGTTAAATAAGATGTCTTTCCCAATGTTATGCTTCTTCCTACTACTGTTCATAGGTTTATAGGTTGGTACTAGGCTATCGGCCCTAGGGCCTATACAAGCCTAGCCATAACAATTCCCTGGCTATTTCTTCCCACGGTATTTACTTCCCTGGACCCCTGTCTAGCAGGGCGACTGACGTGATCCCCGGGTAAATTTCCTATCTCCCATCCAGTCATCGAGGTTCCTTTTGAAGATGGTCAAGGAGGCGCTCTGCTTGACAAGTATGGGCAGTCTATTCCAAAGTATGGGGAGTCTCTGGGTCAGGAACCTATCCCTCCAGCATGTTTTGTTCATTGTGATGACAAGGTTTAGGTCCCTGGAGCGTGTGGCTCTGATGGATTGGGATTTCTTTATGTGTAGCATGTCCAACAGCTCTGGGTTTGACATGGCATTGTATGTTAAGCAGAGATTGCCTCTGAGTAGACGATATGCGAGAGAGTATAGCTGGAGTTTTTTTAGTCGGTCAGCATAGGGCATCTGCTTAAGCCTGTGATTCTTTTAGTGAGGTGTTTCTGTGGCCTTTCCAGTTGTTGCAGATGTCTTGTGAGGTACATACCAAACGGAGCGTTGTACTCCATGATGGGTCTAATGAAGGATGAGTACAGTGGGACAATGACCTCCTTTTTTCAGGATGAAAAGCCCTTAGTGATGAGGTGTGCCACATAGAAGGATTTCCTGACTGTTGTGGCGATGTAGTTATCGAAGGTGAAATCGCTGTCCACCTGTGTTCCTAAGTCTCTTATCACACTTTTGGTGTTTAGTGTACTGCCACCTATGTGGTAATTGATGGGTACATGGTTTTTCCCAAAGTGGATAATTATACACTTCTTGGCATTGAACCCATGGCTCTGGCACCAAGCATCTGTTTCTGTAAGGCCCTTTTGTAGAATGTCTACATCATTTGGGGATTCAGTAATGGCTCGCATTTTACAGTCATCTGCAAACTTTGTTAGCCAGAGTCCCTCAGTGTTGGCCTGTACTTCATGAGAAGTAGATGACAAAAAAGAGCGGTCCAAGGACTGAACCCTGAGATACTCCACTTGTTTGGAGCTAGATTTGAAGTCTGCTACTTTTACAGTGTGGGGTCTCTCAGTAAGCCAGTTGGCAACCCATCGAGTGACGTAGGGATTTATGCCCACCTTAGTAAGTTTATCTATGATTCCAGAGTGGGGGATGGTGTTGAAGGCCTTGGCAAGGTCCAGATAGGCTGTGTGGACTGCCTTACCCTCATCCACAGCTCTGGAGACTGATTCGAAGAAGGCAATCAGATCCTTCTCCTGGCCTTCTCATCCAAGCAGACATCAGTCTCAAACCTTTTTAACTCAAACAGGTACATTTCCACACCATTTACCCTAAAGTCATTATACTGTCTACAGCTTTCTCTTCCCTGTACCTTTCAGTACTACCACAAACTCCTCTACTCTCCTACCTTCCACTGCTGTCCCTTGGAATCCTCATCCCATTTTTCACATACACAATTCTGCCACTACAACTGGCATCCATCTACCATTAAGCCACCCCTAAAACTTCCCAAATTTCTCATAAGGTTCACACCCACAGTCCTCCTCTTATTCATACATAGTAACATTGAGTCAAATCCAGGCCCAAACACCTTGTCCTAGTTCCTTAACGCACAAAGCATTCAAAATAAAATAGACTAACTAAACTCTCATATTTCTGTTCATAATCCCTAAATCATTGCTATCACAGAATCCTGGCTTAATCCTCAAGATACCTCCATATACCATTACTTCCCAGGCTGTGATTACTTTCTTGATGCCAGGCCAGAAATAAGGCAAGAAGAAGGTACTGTCCTTCTTTTCAAGTAAGACATCAACATGCAACTCGTTGCTTAAAGTAATGCCTCCTCAGATTCTCTTCCAAAGTGGTTACCAGCATAAATCCACTCTCCATTTACCTCTCTAATTCTTATAGGTGTTGCCTATCTCCCTCCTCCTGCTTCTTTACAAAAGCTTAATAACCACCCCAAGGACTTAACCTCCTCTATTCCAGGCATCAGAAATGTTATTCTTCTTGGTAACGTTAACCTCAGCCTCCTTGGCCCATCACAGTACTGCATATTCTCTGTACGAATCTACCAGACTCAACCCTCCCTCATCAAATCACTCACTACTTGACCCAACAGTCACAGGCAACTCCTCACTCATTTCTCATATCTCTGTCCACCCTCCCATCCTAAGAGATTACTGTCCAGTAAGCTTCAACATCCACCTTGATTGCATAAAGTTTCTCCCAAAACTCATTGCATTCAATCATAAATCTGAAGTAAACATTAACAAACTAAAAACATTATCTATTCTCTCTTAACTGGATCACTATGCTCTCCTCTTCAGACCATAACAAGGCTGCCGAGCTCTTCATGCAGTCTCTCTGCAGTCTACAAGACTCATTCTTCCCTATTGTCACAAGACTGTACTAGCTCAAGAAAAACATCTGGCTCATTTATGTACTCAAAGCCCTCGTAACTCTCAGATACAAAGCATGGGACTCCTGGGAGTCTGATCGAACTCCTCCTGCCAGATAGCAGTAAACTTTCCACAAAACCTGTCCAAACAAGCAAATAAATGTCATAAGAGACATAATATGAGAACACATCAATCAAACCTTTTTCACTCTACTAAACCATTCTGGGCATTGGTGAACCATTTAACTGTTTGTAAAACTCCTCCCTATGCCCAATATTTCTGTTCTTCTGTCTCATCTTCAGACTTTAGTACTTACTTTTCCACCCTCTTCTTCATCAGCTCACGGACTTCACTCCCTCAGTCAACCTTTTCCTCACCTCACTTATACTCCCCTCTATTACTTTACAAAGATTGTAACCCAAAATATTATACTGCTCCTTGAAAACCTAAAACTTGACTCACCTGCAGGAACAGATATCCTCTCCCCTGGGTCATATTCCAATGTAGGGAGTGCATTGATGTCCTGACTGAAGTCATTGTTGCAGTAGTCCTGACATATGAGCTGTTACCACTGATGTCTGTCTGGGGTACCAAAGCTTTACCTTCCCTAAGTTGTACGTCTGATGCATGACCTTGGCTCTTATGAGCAGGGGTATAAAGATAGACATACCAGCATGGATCCTCAGACTGTCTTGCTGCCAACCTGAATGCAGGTCATGCTTCCATGACTCGTTCTTTTGTCATTGGTACCTTTGCTCCATTCATCTATCCAGGGAAGTGCCCCATTGGGAAACCTTATTTTTTGTCGTTAGATTTTTGTTAAATTCATAGATGTCAGCCAGGAGGGGTAAGTGTGATTGAGGTGGCATTTTCCATACAAGGACTTGCATACCATGTGTCTTTTTTGTCTAGGCCTAGAACACTATTACAAATCTTGCTCTATCAATCAGTTGTTCAAAAACCACTTAGGCCTAGGCTTTGTACTCTCAACACATTTTCTAAAGACCTATCATCTTAAAATGCTTTGCCCAATCCAAGATGGCTCACCCTGCTTCATCGGACATCCCTCTTCCACAGAATTAAAAATTTAAGATGCCTCAAATTGATCTGCAATCCAGTGTTTCTGATTCTTATGTACCCGCTGAGGTTTTAGAATCTGTGGCATGTCAGGCTACTTCTCATTTGACAGCTACTGAGACCTCAAATTATAAAAAGACAAGTTGGAACCAAAAGCCTTAGGAGAAAATACATTTATTTGAAAAACAATCACTTTTGTCTCTTAAAATAACAAACGAGACTTCATCAGATTTAAAATCAGTCGGAACAGTCCATATTTAAGTGCTAAAATCTGATCACTTGACATCCTACGGAATCAGCCTAAAACCTAGAAAATCATAAATACAATGCTAAAAATCATAAAGCAAAAATAAATATCATATATATAAAATGTAACTAATTTATATACAAGAAAACTTTCATGTATGACAAATTAAATAAACAACCCAAAATACACCAATCAAACATCATATACAAACCCAATTAAAAGAACTAGCCAATGGACACTAAGATCCTAAAATCCAACCCAGCCCACAATGAATAAAAATGCAGAGGTAAGTAATCCAATCATTCACCTATTTCCTGGTCTTAATTTCAAGAGGCAACCAATAGACGCTGTGTCATTGAGTCAGGCCCAACCAACCGTATTAAAAGGAAGGATCCAGTAAAGTTCTTGTTTTTCTAAATGTAATGCCCAAGCTCCACCTCTAATGCTCTGTCTAACTGTTTCAATAATAATACATTTAAATAATGTTCAGGATAATCAGAAATATGCCTATATAAAGCATCTGTAGTCCTTTTTTTCTGATTTCATAGTAGTGCTCATAAATTCTGTCCCATAATTTACCCTTGGTTTTGGCAATATAGAAAGCTGAGCACTGTTGGCACAAAGCAGTATAAGCTATACTCTGAGTCTCAGATGAAATGGAATACCATTTATTTCAAAAAGTTATGTTCAAGGCCTCTGGCTGACCAAGTGTGCAGAAGACTGTAAACTGGGAGCTATTATAGATTCCCTCCAAGGCACCAATATCTTGCAAGAGGGTTTAACACAGACAACTGACTGGTGCCACAATCATGGCCAAAACTCAATGCCAAAAAATACATTATAATGCCCTTTGGTAAATTGCATCCCGAGTTAATTACTCCAAGCAGTACAAAACCCCTAAGAGCAGCCCAGTAGTAAGGGATCTGGGAACATATGTGGACAGCAGTCTGGCCCTTGACCAACATATAGTTAAGAAGCTTTCCTTCCACCCCCCCACCCCCACTCTCTAGCAGGATGCAAGGGAGTTACAGGGTTCACTGGAAACATCCCTAAAGCATACACAGCGGGTCATCAAAAAGTTAGTCTGAGTCCACTCAATCCAACCCTCATTCATTTTGGACAAACTTTGAACCACCTCGGTCCTTGTGCTTTAAATTCACTGGAAACATACTGAGCAACAACACAATGCTGTGAACTCTGCTGGAGAACATTCAAAGCTCAATAAATGTATAGAATGAACTTTAATACTTAAAATATAAAACCAATAAGAACTTTCACCTAAAAGCATACAGACTTCATCAGATAAAACTTGCCAAGTTTAAAATTTGCACTTAAATAAGCTTCAAAATCACAGGACAACTCCACTGCAAAAATGGCTCCAAACTCTTAAAGCAACAGTTGTCTAAAATCACAGATACAAATTTTATTCAACCCAAGTGCATTTTCATAGATTCATAGATTAGTACTAGACTAACTGCCCCTGTGGGCCATTTTTTAAGCCTAGCCAATTACCCCATGTGAGACTTGAACCCTGCACCTTGTGTGTATAAGGTGAACACCTTAACCATTATGCCAACCCCCTCCCCCTGACTTGATTAACGTATAGGCTAATAAGACTCTTAAAACTGCAGTAATATTATAACATACATAAAAATACTTTAAAATGCATATCAGTAAAAAAATAAATAATAAAAAATTGAAAACGTGATCACCTTTCATACGGTTTCCTCTTAAGTATTGTATTGGTATAACTTTATTGAGTCCTGGGTGCCTGAAGTATTCAAAAAAATTTTCCACCAAAGTTCCCTCTCTTCAATCAATAATTTCCAAGGACCAGCCTAGGACTAAAGTCCACTTTTTCTAAAGTAGCAGAAAATGATGGTCTGACCATTGCTGAATATGTTTATAGAGTGTATTCTTGTATTTAGCATTACTTATTTCAATATTGTGCTCATATATACAATCTCTAAGTTTGCGCTCTGATTTGC
Organism: Protopterus annectens; assembly: GCF_019279795.1. Classification (NCBI taxonomy): domain Eukaryota; kingdom Metazoa; phylum Chordata; order Ceratodontiformes; family Protopteridae; genus Protopterus; species Protopterus annectens. The sequence goes on from NC_056729.1 coordinate 1,481,890,003, forward strand.
AAACATAAGAACTATTACAATGTTGGCATACAGCAGCATAAACAATCCCTTTTGTATGGCAGTTAAATTTTCTAGGAATGAAAATCACTTTTTCATGGATAGAAAAACAACTACAGACAACGATAAAGGGACATTGGGACATGCACCAAATTTGGACATACACCCCATAGATATTTTAACTTTCTTGGGACATTGGGACATGCACCATATTTGGATATGCACCCTGTAGATATTTTAACTTTTTTGGGACATTGGGATATGCACCACATTTGGACGTACACCCCGTAGATATTTTAACTTTCTTGTGCCCCATACTCTCATAAATATTATTAAAACGTGCCATTTTTGTAAAAGGACCTAGACAGTTACTTAAAGTTCTGCTGTTCATAATAAATTGATTCTTTCTGATTATATTACTAATCTTGGGACTGTCCACTGAATATGTGGTTACAAAAGAGTGTACAAAACTAGTTTGTTGCTGATGCATACGGCTGTCAGATGTACCAACATTATAGTCCTTCATACTCAAATTATCGTCTAGCTAACCTTCCACCATTTGTAAATTAGAATTTTTGTGGTGCAGAAGTGGTGTATAAATCCCTTTAATCCTTTTCATTTCTACTTCTTCACTAGCAGATTTAAGTAATAACTCTGGGTACCCTTTATTCAAAAACATTGTGCAAAGTTTTTCTATCTCTTTGAGGAAGTTACAATGTCTAAACATCATCCTCGCAACGGTCACAAGTTGGCCCTTAACCATGGCCCACTTTTGGTGATGAGAGTGACAACTGGTGTTATGTAGGAACATATTTGAATATGTTGGTTTCCTATAAATTTGAAACACAACATGCATATCCCCTGAGATGTTCTCCATTCTTGGGTATCCAAATATGCAACGTGTTCTGTACCAGTATTGTGTGTAAATTTTACAAAGGTGGTCATATTATTGATGTAAGGTATAAATTCATCAAATTTTTCTTTGCTATCTGTCCACACTGTAACAATGTCATCAAGAAAGCAGGTGTACATGCTTCAAGACTCTTTATATTGACTATTAAACAAAGAACTTTTCTTCTCAAGCAGCTGTGACTATATTTGCATACAGTGGGCCGCATGCTGCCCCCATCACTGTACCCTTATTTTGCTGGAAGTAATGGCCTTCAGAAAAGAAGTAATTATTGTGCAAAACTATATCCGTTAAGGCACAAAGGGTATTATTCCTATTCTGGGGTAAATGCATACCCTCAGCTAAATATTCTGAAACCTATTCTAAACCAATGGTATGGGGGATGCAGCTAAATAAGTCCTGTGCATCAGTCATAATAAAAACAATATTAGAAACATTGTTTAACTGACTCACCCTTTTCAGGAACTCCCATAAGTCCTTACAAATGTGATGAATGCTATACACATCTTGGTTCAACATTTTATCAATGTATTTTGCTATAAAACACATTTTTGACATACACTGGAAACATCCCTAAAGGCGGTCTGAGTCCACTCAATCCACCCACCATTTATTTTGAGCAAACATTGTACCCCTCTGCCCTTGTGCTTTAAGTTCATTGAAAACATCTCTAAAGCATACACACAGCAGGCTCATCCAAGAGGTAGTCTGAGTCCATTCATTCTACCCCCCCATTTATTTTGGACATACTCTGCACCACCTCTGCCTTTGTGCTTTAAGTAAGTGAAAGGGGCATCCAGTCTTTTCTGTTTGTATTTTAGTCTTCACAGTGATTGGTCTGAAGACAATTTCTTCAGTGTCCTAGTTTGTAAGCAACAACCTTATAGTCTGCAAACCCTCCTCTATAGACATCCTGCTGGTCAGATTTTACTCTCTACTTAACAGATACTGACAGTTCACCTTTCTCCTCTTAGTTAAACAATTTATTTCTCTTATACTTTCTTCACTTCTTCTAGACTTGCTACTTCCATTATTAATATCCTCCTGTTTTTCTTCAGTAGAACTGCATGCCTTCAAGGAAGTCACCCCTGGTCTCCCTTCCTTTCTTATTTCTTCTTGCCTGCAACAGTTATTAATCTACTTTCATCTCCGAGCTAGTATTTGTGCACAGTCACCACTGGCTCAGTGCACGCAACTGTCTCTTTAGTGTGTTTTTAGCTTTCTATAGAAGTGTTCCTGCAAGCAAATAGATATGTATATAACAATGAAGTCTGCAGTTTGAACATCAGTCTCTGGGCTATATTTGTATGTAAATTATAAATATTATAGCAGTATAAAAGAACTTTGTCCACTGTAACAGTTCTGTTTTGTGCTGTGATGTGATTTATATAGATTTAACTTCAACATTTGACAGGGTCATGCACAAAACACTGATAAATAAATTAGTACAAGTAGGTATTGATGTACTGTTGATAAGATGGATAGCTGCATGGCTTACAGATAGGACATGGCAAGTATCACAGACCAACTGCACAGGTGAAATCCTTGGTTACAGTCAAGGTGTCCCACAGGGCTTTGTACTAGGCCCTTACTTGTTTAGATTGTATCTTTCAGACCTTACTTTTTCATTTGAGGTGTTCTACAGTCTATATGCTGACGACCTGAAATTGGGTAAACTGATTACAAGTGTTACAGATAGGGCATGTCTGCAAAATAATTTGACTAAGTTGACCATTTGGGCGCAGGAGAATAATATGCTGATAAATACCTCAGAAACTAAGCATATGAGATTTGGGAGACCTAAACTGAAAGGTGAATATTTAATACAGCACACAGTGATTGAAACTGTAGACTCATTTAAGGACCTGGGTATATGGGTAGATTCAGCTATGAGTTTTTCTAATCATATCAATCAATTGGCTAATGATAGTTATAGAACTATAGGTTGTATAAAAAGATTTATAAAGTCTAGGAAATCAGACATAATGATGTCATTGTTTGTTAGTTACATTAGACCCAAACTTGAGTATGGAATAACAATATGGATACCCTATAGGAAAACAAGCATGAATAAACTGGAAAGAGCACAGCAGAAATATATTAAGAGTATGCATGGATGTGAAAATCTAAGTTATTATGAAAGACTAAAATATCTGAACTTGTACAGTGTATCTTACAGATATTTAAGAGGAGATCTTGTTCAGGTATGTAGCGCATTTAGGGACAACTATCTCTGGGAATGTTTGGGGTTATCAGTGCAAGAGAATCATCAGATAACCTATGTAGAAGATTATATAGGAATGAGAAGTGTACTAATTGGTTCTCTGACAGAGTAGCCGATGCTTGGAACAGACTACCAAATTGCATTAAAGCAAGTGCTAGTTTAGATATTTTTAAGACCAGCCTGGACATTTATTATGGGAACAAATGTTTTGGCATATTGGCAAGCTAGAAGGGCTTTAATGCCTGTGCTTGAAACATTTGTATGTAACTATGTATTTTCTTAGATCACTTCAGTCCCATTGGTACTTTCTCCTTCAGCTGTGTTCAGTTGATTGTTTTTAGCAGTCCACTGGCTCTCTTCCTTAAGTTTATTTCTCCTTTGCCCCAGATGCATGTGTAACCACTTTCAGTTCTGAGCCAGTATTTTTCCAGAGCTGCAGTTCTGCATTCTGGCATACTTTTTCCGCATTGTTTTGCCGATCATTGGGGATGGGGGTAGCCTTTGGACTTTGCATTTCAAAGTGCATAGAAACCTCATTAGCATTACACAGTTCAAACAGTCAAGTACAATGTTTTACTGTTGTACATCACCACTAGTCAGGTCAAGGTGACATTGGACTAACTCTCCTACTAAAACGTCCTAGAGTAACAAAATCAAGTCTTTCATCTGCTGGCATAGAGGCCTTTTAAACCACATTGTTCATTTTACTTTTCTCTCTTAGCAGATTTGTGGCATTTTAAGTTCAGTCACTGATTATTTTCTCTGTCTCTTTGCCAAGATTTCAACCCTCTTTGTTCATCCTCGCAAATGCTCTGGCTTGCTCCGCTTCCCTACCCTACCCCAAATTCCCACCCATTCCCCTGTTACTCTGTATTTGTGCTTCCTTGCCACCACCCACATATTCCTCAAACCAATACCATTGCTTCCCTCCAGACAAAATAGAATCAGTAAAATTACTCTGAATAGTAACATCCACTCTAGTTTACCATCCAAGACTCTCTAAAACTGTCCTATTCCTTGCCACCTGTAACTATTATATTACATCTCTCCAACCAACCCAGTACCCTCCTAACATTTTCTAATCCTAATTTACAGCAAAGATGAAACCCAAGTTAAGTAAGATGACCCTAACTCAGATTATTTTACTATTCCTCCTCACTCTACTAGACTTCATCACCAGTTATCAAATCCATCTCCTTCAAATACCTATGACTTCAGTCCTTATAAAGTATATCAACACCTATTCACAAACACATTCCAAGCACTTTACCAGTATTCTTTATTAACGATTAATTAATTTATCTAATTTGGCTATCAGTGATGATATGAAGTCTGTATTGCTTAGAGGCAGTAAATTTGTGCCTACTTATTTTCCCTCACTTGGTGATTTGTACATGGAGTTGAAAATATTTATCAGAAAATTGTACCTGAAAATATATTTTCAAAATTATACTGCTGATACTGTGAATAATTTACTTAGTGATAATAATCTTGAATGTGATGATGATGATGAATTACTAAATTTATCTATTTATGATTATGAAAATGCTGACTTTTATTTTGAAGATGAAAATGTGGTTAATGTAGAAAATATTGAAAATGTTGAAGGCTATTATACGGGATATGGGAAATTGTTACTTCCGTATTTAACTTCTGATAGTAAATTTACACCTAATATTAAGGTACCCGCCATTGCCGCCTTTTTTAAGGTTATATTTAAAGAAATGACATTAATAATGAAGAATTTTTATAAGAATCAAAAACAATATAACTTGAATAAAAGTGAATGGATGGCCTTGAAAAGGATGATAAAAATTAAAAGGGAATTCATTTTTAAGTGTGCAGACAAAGGTGGTAATTGGGTCATTTCACATAAATCTAATTATTGTGAAATGGTAAATGATTTACTTAATAATGAGGTTGAATATAAACGTTTAGTTAAGGATCCTATAATAGAATTCAACACTGAGTTGTTAAACTTATTGGAACGAGGGGAACATCTTGGCTTTTTTAGCCATAGTGATGTTTGTAAATTGTTTATTAAGAAACCACTGACACCTATTTTTTATGCCTTACCTACAGTGCATAAATGTCTAGAAAAACCTCCAGGTAGGCCAATATGTCAGGAATAGGTTCTTTTTTGAATAACGTTAACATCTTTTTGGATTTTCATCTAAAAAAACATTTACAAAAAGTGACAGCACATATTTCTAATACTCAATATTTAATACATGAGCTTTCTCAGGTAAAATGGTGTAAGGACTACTATTGGGTGACCATTGACGTAAAGTCATTATGTGCTAATATTAACAGAAGATGGGGGCTGGAAGCGGTAATGGAAATGTTGGGTGATGGACCTAGAACTATGTTTTTGATTAAAATATTAGAATTTTGTCTTACCCATAATTATTTTTGCTTCAATAATGAATTCTTTTTGCAACTGAAAGGAATGGCTATGGGGGCTGCATTTGCACCCTCATATGCCATTATGTATATGGGATTTTTTGAAAGACAATATATATATCCCACTTCCTTTTACAAAAAGAATGTCATAGTATATAAGAGGTTCATTGATGATCTTTTTTTGATATGTAGGGGTGATATTCTTGAATTTTTTGATTTCTTTGAAATTTTGAATAACAATGAACATGGATTAACCTTCTCTTTTGAGTATAATAGGGAGAAGATCAACTTCTTAGATATAACATTATATCACAATGAGGACTACATTGGCTATAGGCCGTTTAGGAAAGATACCTCGGTTAACATGTTTTTGCATGCGAATAGCATGCATTCTGGACACTACCTTTAGGTGAATTTAAAAGGATTTTTGACCATACCAGTGATGAGAATGAGAGGTACAGAGAATTAAACAATGTTGAGTTGAGGTTAAATAAGAGGGGTTATAATAAAGATCATTTATTAATGTGCAAAAATAAAGTACTTGGTATTGCTAATTATAATGAACATTGAAATGTTGGAAATAATTCGGATAGACTTAATCCTATAGTATTTAAGAGCATAGAAAGTAAAAATGAGGAAAAATTATTTTTTGTTACCAAATTCTCCCCTATATCTGATGAACTAGTGAAGTTGGTGAGGAAATATTGGTATTTAATTAGTGAGGATGAAAATATAGGTCATCTGTTTCCCAAACATATAATTTTTTCCTATAAGAGGGGGAAGAATTTAAAGGAGTTATTAAATTATAACTTTTTGAAAGGAGATGAGAGACTGAATCTTCCAGTAGGTACACATCCTTGTGGTCACTGCAGCCTCTGTGAGAAGGCCATTGATATAAATAGGATTAATGGTATTTCATTTTCTCCTAGATTCTATTTTAATTGTAGATCAGTGGGAGTAGTATATATCCTAGGTTGCTCATGTGTAGATATATGGTACATAGGACAAACTAAAAGGATGGTTCGAATTCGCATCCTGGAGCATTTAAGAGATATTAAAAATCATAATGAAGTTAGCCCTGTGGCCAAACATTTTCTTGATAAACATGGTGGTTGCCCGAATAGTTTAAAATTTTGTATTTTGGGCAAGCCATTTTGTTTTGAAGGTGGGGGAAATTATATTCAAAAATTACTTGAATTAGAAACTAAAATGATTCTAAAGTTTAATACCCTGAAGCCTTATGGACTTAATTTGGAATTAAGTATTTAGTTTATTGAATAATTATTAACATTATATTATTATTAATGTTATAGATGGAGTTTATATTTATTTATTTATTTAGTGGCATTCTATTGTATATTGTTTCTACTTTGAATATATTGTTAGTGTCACTTTAAATAGTGTGATCATTTCAGCATTTGATTAATTAATTGACATCAGATGCCTGTGTTAATTAGTATCATTTTATGTGTATATATACCTTTGTTAATACACACTTTTTATGATCCTTTGAAGGTGAAAGGCCGAGGTACCAGATCGTTAATAAAGAATACTGGTAAAGTGCTTGGAATGTGTTTGTGAATTGTTGCTTTTCGAGTGTTTGTGGATATATATCAACATCTACCCTGCCCGTCTTTCTCCATAGCACCCTATCTCTACAAACAAACCACATGTGATGTATTTATCTATAAATATCTCAAAACTAAGTATCTAAATTTACACTCAAATACCAAACCAAGACCAAAATATAACTGGCCACACTCTTCCCCCTGTAAAATATCAGTTCATATAATTAACACATATATTTATCCCAACCCAGGTTCTACTGTTCATAAAACCATCACGTCCAACCACAAATTAAACCAGTCACCTAACACTCTGGACAAAAGAAAACAGAACCCAAGCTCACCTTACACAGTAAATATGTGCATTAAAATCCATGACATGCATGTGCACCTTGCCATATACACTCCTGATGTAGTCATAGCTACTGAAACCTGGTTAAAAAAGAAGTAAGGAATAATGAGACCCCCCCCCCCCAACCTGGATAGAATATATTCAGGCATGGCAAACAAAACAAGCATGCAGGTGGTGTAGCAATCATCTATAAAAAATCCATAACCATCACCTTGCTCCCACAGGAAATACTCAAATTTAGCATAGCTGAACATCTAATAACACTCCTAAATATCATCAATAGAAAACTATATGTTTGACAGCAATTTATATACCACCAGGGAATAACATTGATAGTGCTGGCAACAACCTATATTGGATATCCCAACAAATTAACCATGAAACTATAACACTTGGAGACTTAAATATAGACTGGCAACTCATAAATTCCACTATCCCCACCCCCACTGAATCCACAAATTTGTACCACTTCAAACAATAACCACACCCACTACAATCAATAAAACTTGTGGATATGTACGAACAAACTAGACAAACTGACAAAAGCTGGTGGCTTGTCAGATAGCATAAGTGATCAGATACCAACATATAGCATTAAAACTCACCATAACGTAGTAAACATTAGCTATAATCAAATACAAAATACAACCAAATTCATAAAATATATTGTTTTAGTGTTTCATTGAAAACATAACTGAAATGTACTTGGAACATTGTCACTAGATAGTGTCGAGGAACCTTTTAATAACATATTCTGACAGGCCTTAAAAAAAAAATCTAACACCAGTGAGTAATAAAATAATAAAGTCCAATGCTGCACCATGGGTCATAAAAGAAACAAAAAAAAAATGATAAAAAGGGATAAAGCCTGGAAAAATTGGTATAAAAATAGAAAGGAAAATGCCTTCCAGCAATTTAGACATCTTAGAAACCTTGCAAAACTCCATGGCAAACAGGACAAGCAAACATATAGTATACCATCCTACAAGACAAACATCAAAATAACCCAAAACATTTGGGTTATTACTTAATAAACTACTCTACCCTACTCACTCCTTCTCCAAAACAGACCACATGACAGACTCTATCCCCATACAGTTTAGGTCTTATTTTATATGGTCAATATTATCTGCCCCCCCCCCTTTATCTATCCCTGCACAAGCAAAACCACCCACAGCTCTTCAATTTTAGTCCAGTACCCACCTCACTTATAATGAAGTTGCTCCGTAAACTAAAAACTACTTCCGTAGCTGTAGACTAAGTACCATAAGACTACCTAAAAATGGCCACAGAAGTCATAGCCTTCCCTGTGTCCATACTAATTAATAGGTCCTTAGGTTCATAGGTAGGTACTAGGCTATCGGTCCGAGGGCCTACTTAAGCCTAGCCAACAAGGTTCCCTGGCTTACGCCACCCAAGAAAGGTATTTTCTTGTGCCACTGTCGAGCAGAGACACAGAAGTGATCCCTGGGGTGTATTTCCTATTTCTCATCCACTCATCAAGATTTTTCTTGAAGAGTGCTAGTGAAGAACTTTACTTGACATAGATGGGTAGCCTGTTTCAGAGTATGGGAAGTCTCTGGGACAGAAATCTATCCCTCCAACATGTCCTGTTTATTGTGGTGACAAGGTTTAGATCCCTAGACAATGTAGCTCAGAGGGATTGGGATTTCTTTAGGTTTAGCATGTCCAGCAGCGCTGGGTTTGACATAGCTTTATATGTTAGGCAGAGATCACCTTGGAGTAGGCGATATGCTATGGAGTAAAGCTGCAGTTTTTTGAGATGGTCAGTGTAGGGCATCTGTTTGAGCCATTAATCCTCTTTGTGAGATACTTCTGTGGCCTTTCCAGCTGCTGCAGATGTCTTGTGAGGTACAGTCCAAAAGGGGCACTGTACTAAGGGGCATTGTACTCTATAATGGGTCTAATGAGTGTCAATAAAACTTCTGGATATGTACAAACAAACTACACAAACTGACAAAAGCTGGTTGCTTGTCAGATAGCATAAGTGATCAGATACCAACATATGGCATTAAAACTCACCATAACGTAGTAAACATATTATCTATAATCAAATACAAAATACAACCAAATTCAGCAAATATATTGTTTTAGTGTTTCATTGAAAACATAACTGGAATGTACTTGGAACAATGCCACTAGATAGTGTTGAGGAAACCTTTAATAACATATTCTTACAGGCCTTAAAAAAATCTAACACCAGTGGGTAATAAAAGAGTGAAGTCCAATACTGCACCATGGGTCATAAAAGAAACAAAAAAAAATAATGATAAAATGGGATAATGCCTGGAAAAATTGTTATAAAAATAGAACTGAAAATGCCTTCCAGCAATTTAGACATCTTAGAAACAAAACTCCATGGCAAACAGGACAAGCAAACATAGTATACCATCCTACAAGACAAACATCAAAATAACCCAAAACATTTGGGTTATTACTTAATGAACTACTCTACCCTACTCACTTCTTCTCCAAAAACAGACCACATGACAGACTCTATCCCCACACAGTTTAGGTCCTACTTTATATGGTCAGTATTATCTGTCTTAGACAATAATACATCTGCCCCCCCCTTTTCTCTACCCCTGCACAACCAAAACCACCCACAGCTCTTCAGTTTTAGTCCAGTACCCACCTCACTTATAATGAAGTTGCTCCGTAAACTAAAAACTACTTCCGTAGCTGTAGACTAAGTACCATAAGACTACCTAAAAATGGCCACAGAAGTCATAGCCTTCCCTGTGTCCATACTAATTAATAGGTCCTTAGGTTCATAGGTAGGTACTAGGCTATCGGCCCGAGGGCCTACTTAAGACTAGCCAACAAGGTTCCCTGGCTTACGCCACCCAAGAAAGTTATTTTCCTGTGCCACTGTCGAGCAGAGACACAGAAGTGATCCCCGGGATGTATTTCCTATTTCCCAACTACTCATCAAGATTTTTCTTGAAGAGTGCTAATGAAGAACTTTGCTTGACATAGATGGGTAGCCTGTTCCAGAGTATAGGAAGTCTCTGGGACAGAAATCTATCCCTCCAGCATGTCCTGTTTACTGTGGTGACAAGGTTTAGATCCCTAGACAATGTAGCTCAGAGGGATTGGGATTTCTTTAGGTGTAACATGTCCAACAAGTCTGGTTTGACATAGCTTTATATGTTAGGCAGAGATCACCTTGGAGTAGGCGATATGCTACGGAGTAAAGCTGGAGTTTTTTGAGATGGTCAGTGTAGGGCATCTGTTTGAGGCCAGTAATCCTCTTTGTGAGGTACTTCTGTGGCCTTTCCAGCTGCTGCAGGTGTTTTGTGAGGTACATTCCAAAAGGGGCATTGTACTCTGTAATGGGTCTAATGAGTGTCGAGTAGAGGGGAACAATGACTTCTTTTTTTCCTGGATAAGGACCCTTTTATGAGAACCCTTTTATGATGAGGAGTGCCATGTAGAAGGACATCCTGACTACTCTGGCAGTGTGACTATCAAAGGAGAGACTACTGTCCACCTGGGTCCCAAGGTCTCTTATCACACATTCGGTGTTAAGTAGACTGCTGTGTATGTAGTAGTTCATGGGTGCAGAGTTTTTACCAAAGGCGATGACAGTGCACTTCTTGGCATTGAGTTTGATGCCATGGCTTTGACACCAGGCATCTGTCTCAGCGAGCCCCTTCTGTAGGATTTTTCACATCATTTGGGGACTTGACTATGGTTCTAGTTTGCAGTCATCTGCAAACTTCATTAGCCAGAGGTCTTCTGTGTTAGCATGTGCTTCAGAGAAGTAGATACCAAACAGGAGAGGTCCCAGGACTGAACCCTGTGGTACTCCACTTGTCACTGGTTTGAGGTCAGATTTAGTGTGCGCAACTTTTACAGTGTGGGTTCTGTCAGTGAGCCAATTGGCAACCCATCTTGTGACGTAGGGATTTATACCTAGTTTAGTGAGTTTAGCTATAATTCCAGAATGGGGGATGGTGTTGAAAGCCTTGGCGAGGTCAAGATAGGCTGTGTGAACCACCTTACCTTCATCTACGGTTTGCTGACTGCCTCAAAGAAGTCAGTCAGGTTCAGGAGGCATGCTCTGCTTTTCACAAATCCAAACTGGGTGGGATCCAGAGTTTGGAGGTTACCAATGTCTTTGTTTATGAGTTCCATGATGATACGTTCCATGGCCTTGCAGACCAGGCTCATCAGGCTAATAGGGCGATAGGTCCCAGGATCAGTGGTGGCTCCCCCTTTGTGGAGTGGGATAAAAGATGCTGTACGCAATTCAGTGGACACAAAGCCTGATGTGAGGATATGATTGAACATGGTGTTTAGGTGGGGATCCAGTTCGTTATAAAGTTAGTGTAAAATGCAGCCTGGGATGTTGTCCGGTCCCATGGATGCTGCGCTTTTGGCTTTAGAGAGTGCAGCTTTTACCTATGTAGTTGTGATTACAGGGACTTTGCATTCTTCCTTTATAGATATGGGCCCTTTAGGGGGTGAGGGGGGATAAAGTTAGCACTGAACCTGTCTGCCAGGATGTTGGCAATATCAGTCGGTTCTGTAATTTTCATGCCGTTGTGCTGTAACTCAGAGCAGATCTGGGTTTTGCCATTGACATTCTTGACATAGCTATAGAATGCTTTGTGGTTGTCTTTAGAATCAGTTGCGATTTTGTTTTCATAACTAGCTTTGGAGGATCTTATAAGGGATCTCAGCTTCTTACTGAGGCTGACCAGGAATCTCCTCCACTCATGGGATTTTACTCTCTTTTGCAACAATTTCTTCCTTCTGTTGTACAGTTTGTTTATGGCAGGGGACAACCAGATTGGCTTCCTATTTTGGGAGGATAGCATCTTGGTTCTGTTTGGGATAGCACGATCCATGCGCTCGTGTAAGTGCTTATAGAGTGCATTTGTGTAGAATTCAGCAGTCATAACTGTATTGTCCATCTGTATGGGTGTCTTGAAGTTCACCACTTCTGTCTTAAGAAGCATGAAGTTGGCTTTGGAGAAATATTTTACCGTGGTTTCCTTAATGGGGATGGGGGCAGGATGTGGATATCAAGGTGATTAGCTTATGGTCGGATCGGACCAATGAGGAGTTGACTTCAGGTGTGGAACACTGGTCACTCATGTTGGTAATGACTAGGTCTAGGATATTGTTGCCCCTGGTGGGGGTGTGGATAAGTTGATCCAGGGCATTGGAGTTTATGAATTCCAGAAAGCATTGTGTGAAGGAGATAGTACATGAGTAGTTTTCCCAGTTAATGGTGGGGTAGTTGACATCACCCATTATTAGGGTGTTTGGTTGAACCGTAATATTTTCCAGTACATCAAGAAAAGAGGAGTGAAAATATTGGGGCATGGTGGGGGATCTGTAGCAAGCTACAATTTGGACTACAGTTTTGCCCAGAGTTAGTTGCACTTGGATAACCTCGGATGCATTATGCTGAGCAACTAGCCTGGAGGTGTGGATAGCCTTAATGAATATGGACACACCTCTGCCTTTGGTGTTCCCATCCAGGTTACATGGCCAAAAAGTGTGGTATGAGTTATAGCCTGGTAGTGCATGGGGTGCTCTCTGGAGCCTTTAACCCCAGGTCTCAGTCACTGCACAAATATTGATGTTCTCCATTTTAAGGAGTGCCTCGAGTGAGTGCATTTTGAGATTTAGACTTCTAGCATTGTGTAGCATTACCCTCAATTTTTGCTTGCCTGTTCCTGTTATGGTGGTGAATTTGTCATTTCAACCTTGCCTAAAAAAGGCACTATAGGGGTGGCAAGAGACTAAGCCAGTATCCGGAATCCCTCGGGTGACAGATGCAGGCTATCTCTGGCAAAGCATTGTGGCCTGTCGACCATGTCATCCCAAGCAGACACATACTGGATCCCCCTAGAATGACACCCAAAGCTCAGCCAATTGTTGGTCAATCATTTTGTCCTTGTACTGCAGTATCATTCTGGGCGATGGCAGAACGCTAGTCAGGGCTAGGCTCATACCTGCCTGGGCTACAAGATTGGAGAGCTCTTCCATGTCTCTTTTCATGTAGTCTAGGGAGGTATGTCTCAGGTCGTTCACATCAACATGGACAATGGCAGAGTCATATTTGTACTTGTTGTGGAGTGACCTGAGTGTGTGGGTTATGTGGCGGATCCTGGCAGATTATTATTATTGAGAGCCTCTGCAAATGTTTTTGTGTTTCTGTGTGTGGATTTTGGTGGTGTAGATTTAGTGAGACTATGTGATAAGTGTGGTGTGGTGTGGTACAAGTGTTTACCTTCACCTCTTGAATGTCAAGTTCGGTCTTGGAGAGAGCTTTACCTCCAGTTTGGCTAGATATGTGCATCTCTCACAGGTTGTAGTGTTGGGTGGTAGGAGGAGGACAGGGTTGTCTGTGTACATGAGACAATTTCTACATTGCCCCAAGATGCCCAGATTCATCAGATAGATAGGAGAGAACACTGGGAGCTGACCCTTGGACATGCCGGAATAAAAGCTGTTTTTCTCTAAGCAAGTGAGAAAAGTAAGTGCAAAAACTGTTTTCCTCTAGGTAATGAGGAAGGTTTAGTGCTATAGTAATTAGTAGCTTATTAAGTGCTTACAACAAGTTCTGAACAAGTGCTGAGCACAAATAAGAAAATTCAAGTGCTAAAACTAAGAATCTGTATCTGCATTAGACCAGTTACAGGAAAGAAACAAGTACAAATGCAGGCTTTCAAATAAGAAATTTGAGAGAGATGGAAAAGATTACCCAGATGGCCAGTAAGTACAATTTCTGGGCCAGAACCACTCCTTATGTGGTAGATAGGTTACCTAGTGCTTACCACTCCCACTGACAAGCTAGAAAGCTTCCATCCAACACAGAAAGGCTTGGGGGGTGCTCAGAAGCTTACATACAGTCCTGGATACAGCAAATCTGTAACTGGACTACACTAGTTACAGGAAAGGTAGGAAACAGGGTTACAGTTTTTTTTACAGAAAGGTAGCTAAAACAGCAGTAAAAACAATTCAAATGCAGTGCAAGCTAGCACACTTGAGTATGTAGCAATATTAGACCAAGCACAGTTTAAAAAATGCAATTAAATTAAAAATAACTAAAAACAAGTGGGGAATGAGTGTATTAGGTAGAATGTGGTAAAGAGATGGGACTGGGAAGAGTGTCCCAGATCTAATCTACAGTGGGGCGAGCAACTGCAAAAGCCACCAAATTTAAACAGCAAACCAGAGATAGGGAGGGTGGGTGGGACAAAACACTTTCAGCAGAGATCTGAAAAATTATACAGTGAATCAGAAATAACAGTTCACAACTCTGAATAAAATTAGTCCAGCAACAATTTGCAGTACACAGTTCTGAAGAACCAAAAAATATACTTAGCTCTGTATATTTCCAGATAGTTTGAAAATAGTTCTGTTAGACACAGGTTCCAGCAATGATATGCCGGCTGTTAACTAACAGGATGTATTATTATGCAATTAATCCTTCAGATAGTCAGATGGTACAAGCTGTAAAAAACAGTTAAACCAACTTAAGACACAGCAGAAAATAGGGAGAGGTGGGACAAAACACTTTCAGCAGAGATCTGAAAAACTATAGAGTGAATCAAAAAAATGTACAACTCTGAATAAAATTAGTCCATCCACAATTTACAGTACACAATTCTGAAGAACCAAAAAATATACTTAGCTCTGTATATTTCCAGATAGTTTGAAAAGAGTTCTGTTAGACGCAGGTTCCAGCAATGATATGCAGACTGTTAACAGGGTGTATTATTATGCAATTAATCCGTCAGATGACACAAGCTGTAAAAAACAGTTGTACCAACTTAAGACACAGCAGAAAATAGGGAGAGGTGGAACAAAACACTTTCAGCAGAGATCTGAAAAATTATACAGTGAATCAGAAATAACAGTTCACAACTCTGAATAAAATTAGTCCAGCAACAATTTGCAGTACACAGTTCTGAAGAACCAAAAAATATACTTAGCTCTGTATATTTCCAGATAGTTTGAAAAGAGTTCTGTTAGACACAGGTTCCAGCAATGATATGCCGGCTGTTAACTAACAGGATGTATTATTATGCAATTAATCCTTCAGATAGTCAGATGCTACAAGCTGTAAAAAACAGTTAAACCAACTTAAGACACAGCAGAAAATAGGGAGAGGTGGGACAAAACACTTTCAGCAGAGATCTGAAAAACTATACAGTGAATCAAAAAAAATGTACAACTCTGAATAAAATTAGTCCATCCACAGTTTGCAGTACACAGTTCTGAAGAACCAAAAAATATACTTAGCTCTGTATATTTCCAGATAGTTTGAAAAGAGTTCTGTTAGACACAGGTTCCAGCAATGATATGCCGGCTGTTAACTAACAGGGTGTATTATTAAGCAATTAATCCTTCAGATAGTCAGATGCTACAAGCTGCAGAAAACAGTTAAACCAACTTAAGACATAGCAGAAAATAGGGAGAGGTGGGACAAAACACTTTCAGCAGAGATCTGAAAAACTATACAGTGAATCAAAAAAAATTTACAACTCTGAATAAAATTAGTCCATCCACAATTTACAGTACACAATTCTGAAGAACCAAAAAATATACTTAGCTCTGTATATTTCCAGATAGTTTGAAAGGAGTTCTGTTAGACACAGGTTCCAGCAATGATATGCAGACTGTTAACAGGGTGTATTATTATAGCAATAACCCACGCCTGGGTGTGGGTAATGCTAAATTTACCCACGGTTGGCGTGGTTTGGTCCCGAGGCGCCCGGACCAAACAAAGCCAACCGTGAAATTAGCATTACCCACACCCAGAAGTGGGTTATTGCTATTATACCATGACATATTTTAAGAAAATAAACTATTCCTTTTCTTAAATAATGGCATAGTATAATGCCTGTTTACTGCCCATCCACAGATGTCTGGCATCCGGCAGTTCTGATGTACTGCGCGCGCGCAGTACATCAGAGCTGTGAGCAAAAGCGGAGAAAGCAAGATCTCCGTTGCTTTTTATGTCTCGCTATGTTAAGCGAGTTTAACATCGCGAGACAGTTTTAAAATAAGCAACGGACATCTCCGTTGCTTATTTTAAAACTGTCTCGCTATGTTAAACTCATTTAACATAGCGAGACACTAAAAAAGCAACGGAGATCTTGCTTTCTCCGTTGCTTTTTTTTAAAACACTGTCTCGCTATGTTAAATGGGTTTAACATAGTGAGACAGCTTTAAAATAAGCAACGGAGATCTCCGTTGCTTATTTTGTCTCGCATGTTAAACCCATTTAACATAGCGAGACATGTTAAACGAGTTATACTAATGGAAAAAAGTCCGGGCGACCGGACCTTTTTCCATTAGTATAACTCGATTTACAACGGGCACGCTGGCCAATCAGCGTGCACGTTTTGGGGGGATCATGGTATAATATGCAATTAATCCTTCAGATAGTCAGATGACACAAGCTGTAAAAAACAGTTATACCAATTTAAGACACAGCAGAAAATAGGGAGAGGTGGAACAAAACACTTTCAGCAGAGATCTGAAAAATTATACAGTGAATCAGAAATAACAGTTCACAACTCTGAATAAAATTAGTCCAGCAACAATTTGCAGTACACAGTTCTGAAGAACCAAAAAATATACTTAGCTCTGTATATTTCCAGATAGTTTGAAAAGAGTTCTGTTAGACACAGGTTCCAGCAATGATATGCCGGCTGTTAACTAACAGGGTGTATTATTATGCAATTAATCATTCAGATAGTCAGATGCTACAAGCTGTAAAAAACAGTTAAACCAACTTAAGACACAGCAGAAAATAGGGAGAGGTCGGACAAAACACTTTCAGCAGAGATCTGAAAAACTATACAGTGAATCAAAAAAAATTTACAACTCTGAATAAAATTAGTCCATCCACAGTTTACAGTACACAATTCTGAAGAACCAAAAAATATACTTAGCTCTGTATATTTCCAGATAGTTTGAAAAGAGTTCTGTTAGACACAGGTTCCAGCAATGATATGCAGGCTGTTATTTTCCTAAACTGTGCTACCTGCATAACTCTGTTTCAGTATATTATGTTAGCATTCATTTTACAGTACAGATTGCTCTCTTAGAGCTTAGTCGCTGTTAGTATGATACAGTTTATGTGCTTGTCTTGCATTTTCCCAACTCTGGAAATGTATTTCCATTAAGATGTGCTACATTATGACTCTTTAAATTTAACAGTTTGAGTATTTCCATTACTGCAGCCTTTCTCATCCATACAAATATAGTGTTGCCAGACTGAGATAGCTTTATTTTGGTTTGCTAGCATAGCTTGACATTGCTGTGATTTTTTATATATTGCTGTGACTTGTGTATATTCCTGGGTAGCCTAGTTGCTACATGTTTAGTGCTAGAAAACTGTTACCTTGTTTATTTGTAAAATACTTACTAAAGAACTGCTGTTTTTTTTCATTTTCTCCTTTTAATTGTATGTTTAAATTGCACTGTTCAAGTTAAAAGTCTGTCCCACTAGCCACTGTATTGGGCTTTCCGTTTCAACTTCTGCCTGATTTCACCCCCTTGACCTTTTGGGTCCCAACCCTGTTGGGTTGTCTGATGAAGGCGGGTTATTTGAACCTGCCGAAAGCGCTTACCATTATTTGGACTTTTTAACATTTTGTATCGTATTTGGAATATTAAATCTGAGTTTTCCAGCTCTCCTATCGTGTGCAGTCCGTTTTTTCAGAAGATATAACACAATGCTTAATCAGGGACGGCAGTATAAGATTTCTCTTTTTATTGGGAAATACATACCTAGCCTTAATGCTCTTTTTTCTATACCCCTTCCTTCCAACCTTTGTCCCCTCTACAGCTTTAATCAATAGAATCTAACCTTATTCTAGCCCTTGTGATTCTTGCCTTCTTCTGCTCTCTTTCTTTCTCTTTCTCAGACCTACTAATCATTATTTTCAGAATACTGAATGTCCTTGTACTCAACTGTATTTTAAACCTTGCACAGCCTGCGAGCTATTATTCACAGAAACAATTTTTGATTCTCTTAAATCTTTTTTAATTTCTTTGTATTTGAATTTAGTCATTTTTTAACTATTGTAATCTTTTTTTTGTAATTTACTAATGCTTGGAGCTTATCTCCCTGGGCCTCTACTGAAAATGGACATGTATCCAGCTAGACTAGCCCAGCCAACAAATGTAAAATAAATAAAATAAATACTTTTACATCCACCACTGTTGTGGGTCAGCCTGCTCCATTTTCCCCCCAAATCCCACCCAACCCTACTACTACTAAACCTATATTTAGAGAACTGCACCCAACTTTCAAAACACCAATCCGGGATATCCTACTTTTTAAACCTATTCTCCAATCAGCTACATAACCCCTCCCTCTATCTCAACAACCCCCTATACTTACATACAACCTGTTGACTAATCATTACTTCTCCCTGTAAGACTAAACATGCCCTCTGTAGTACCACCAAACCCTCTCAAACAAACTAATTATGCTTCTAATATCAGGTCTAGCCACCTTGTTAATAATCCTCACACATGCTACATCTCTGTCTGCTCAAATTCCAGCAAGTTCTTCCTGCTTAGATACCTCCACCTCCACATACCCCTAACAGCCAGCAATTTTTCTTATATATCCACACAATCATTTCACTATACCTTAACCTAGTAATCAGCTAATAAACTCCTTACCAATTCACATGCCAAGCCTTACCTTAAACCTCTTTCAGCTGCCGCTTCAAATAAATATAATATACTATGGTCCTATCTAAGTTCCATATTGCTACAGTGCGGAAACATCCACCCAAATCCAGGTCCTTGCACCAACCCACACCCTAGAACATGTCCTATGTACCTTAAATCTTAGAAACCTATGCAACAAAATGGTCCCCTTGCATGTCTGAATAGACCAGTATAAGTCAGACATTCTAGCCTTAACTGAAACTTGGCTGAATTCTAACATAAAGGACTCGGACATCGTATCCCCCAACTTTGGCAAAGCAAGACTTGACAGAACCCATAATAAAGGTGGAGGTGTAACAGGACTTTACCCTGAGACATTTAATGTAACACCTTTTACTAACAACATCCCAACATTCATACTCATATCCTTTCTAAATCTTAATAAGGACCAAACATATTTGTATCATTGTACTATATATTCACCCAGGACAAACTATACTCATACTTGAAGACCATACTATCCTGGATCTCACAAACAATTCACCATGAGACTATCATTGTAGGGGATGTTAACACAGACTGGCAAACACTCTGTTTGCAATTACATACAAATTGTATCAAACTCTCTGTTTTTTCTCAAATCATTAACTACCCTGGCCGGTACAGTAAAGATTATACCCAACAATCTATTCTAGACTAGATTTTGTTCCATCCTACTAATTTTACCACTACAGGCACACTTCCTAATACCCTAAGTGACCACCTACCCATGTGTGCCCTCAGAACCACTTGACACCTTAGTAAAAATACACTCTGAAATATTCCGCAATCTAACTTTTCTCAAGATAATTTTAATGAACTATTGAAGAAAATAAATTGGTCACCTTTGAAACATTTACCTCTAGATGCAGCAGTGTAGTATTTCAACACCACTTTTCTATGTATGTTAATACTCTTGCTCCATTATGCACTAAAATAATTAAAATCAGCCCTACTCCTTGTTAACCAGTGCATGTAAAAATCTCATGAAAAAAGGGACACACAGCCTGGGGTCACTGGAAACAAAATAGAAAGGAAGAACATCTAGTATTATTCAGACAATTCCATAACCAAGTAAAGAAGCAAGTGAACCAGGAAATACAGTTATACTACACCTACATCCAACATGAGCATAGATTTAACCCCCAAAAATTCTGGTCCTCCATCTCATTCCTACTTAACCATGGTACCAAAAAAGAACACTGCCCTTCCCCAATGCCCCTCCTTCACAAATAGCTAATGACTTCAACAATCACTTTATACAATCTATAGCCACTCTGATCTCTAACACTGTCCAACCCCAGCCCCACTTCTTTTACTTCAACAGCTGCCTTCAGTCATGTCTCTTCATATCACCCTACCCTTCTCCACTGTAACCGCCTAAGTCCTCATTCCAATATCTCAGCCACTTTTTCTTTTCAATCCATCCCTACAAGTCTCATAAAAAGACTATTGCAAAAACTTAAAACCTTACTCTACCTCTGCAAATAACCTCCCACCACAGTACTTTAAATTAGCTGCTTAATCTCTTGCATACCTTGTCAGTATTCTTATCAGTAGATCGATCTCAGAATCCTTAGTTCCCAACATCTGGAAAATGTCTCATATTATTCCTATTCACAATGGGGGAAATTCTACTGAGCTGACTAACTTCTAGCCCATATCTTTCTATCTCCCATCTCCAAAATACTGGATAAATGCATTCACCAGCAGCTTATGCGATACTTATTGCAAAATAACCTACTTACCCATATGCAGCATGGTTTCCATCCAGGCCGCAGCACTTCCACAGCCCTCATATTCTTCACAGACACTGTAAATAGGACTAGAGATGCAGGTAGGTTTATATCAGCTTTATTTCTCGATCTATCAGAAGCGTTCCACACAGTCTCTCACTCCATACTCCTGGATAGGCTCTCTAACCTAGGATTTACACCTCCCACCCTACAGTGGTTCTGTAGTTACTTTAACGATCATAAACAAACTGTTAAATGGTTAAATACCATCTCTCCCTTTCTACACAACCCCACTGGAGTCCCAGAAGGTTCCATTCTTGGCCCCTTACTCTTTAATATTTTTACAAACGACCTGTACACCTCTTCATCCCTAGGAACACTTATACAATACGCAGATAACTCTGCTATTATCTGCACCTCTCCCACACTACTCCGACTTCACTCCATCACACACAAAACCTTTACCTCCATTGAAATCTGGCTCATTAACTCTCAACTCTTCCTTAACCCTAAAAAAAGCAAACTCCTCCTCTTCTTCTCTAAATCACCCTGTTGACATAAATCAGTTCGAAATACATTCACTGGACAACACTGTTATTGAAATAATACATCACACTAAACTTCTAGGAGTCATCAGTGACAATCAACTTAAGTTTGATCTCCATATCCAACAAAACAATAAGAAAACTGAACAGAAACAAGGCATCCTCTATAGGAACAAATACTCCCTGAATACATCGACCAAATCCACAGTTGCCAAAACCTTTCTTCACCCCTCCTTATTATATGGTGCCACATTCTCTATAGTCTACAGTCCTGTATCAGATCCAAAATAGAACATTGCTACAACAAAGTGGCCAAGTTTGCCATTAACTTAAAGACCTACACACATCATTGTAGTGCATTACATATGCTGCAATGGCTTGAAATCCCTAACCACCTCCATTATGTCTAGTTCTTAACCTTACACAACATCATTTATAAACCTTTTGCATGCCCAGCCCTGAGCCGCATAGTCAAACCTTACACCCCCAACAGAACCCTAAGAATCAAAGACATAAAACTCCTTGCTATCTCCAATCCCTCTAAAGTACTGAGACAAAGGTTATAATCTTACTCAATTGCTAAAATTTGGAACTCGCTCCCCCTATCCACAAGAACAATTACTAACCTGGAAGCCTTCAAATTCTCCCTAAAACAACATCTATATAATTCATGGCTGTGCTCATGCTGTGGTCCTGGCTAACTTGACCTCAGCTGTCCCTCCTCTGATTGATCTTCCCCAAGATAACATTTTCATTTCATTCCTTCTCCCTGACTAACACTACTCCCAAAACCGTTATCCAGTACAACAGACATTCCTAGCTAATCCCGATCTACACTTTTCCCTTATACTCCCTACAGTGTTTTTTCTCTTCTGTTATAATGTAGTGGCTGCTCAATATCTTACCACTCTGTCCCACTAGAAGGAATAACTGAGGAATAACATATATTACCCTTTGAAAGAATGTAATGCACTTATCTTCTATGTTAATGAAAGAAAGAATATATATTATATTGTGTATACATGGATTTTTTTTTCTTGTAAGTTAAATGCTTCAATGTATGTTTCTCTGTATGAACTTAAACCAGCTTTTTTCTGTATAAAGCTAAGATGTTGTAATATGTATGTATGTATGTATGTAATGGTCTATAGTTTGGAGCTTTTCTTCCCGGGCCTGCACTGAAAATGGATTCATTTTGACCCAGATGGACTTTGGTAAACAAATGTAAAATAAAGTAAAATGAAATAAATAAATAAGTATCCTGCATTGGGTAACCCTAACAATTCCACAAGAAATACTGCTACTACGTGATGTAAATGTCAATTGGTTGGACATAACTGCTAACTCCCATACATCTAGCATGAACTTAATTGGTTTTACACAGCAAAGTAATAGCCCCACACATTATAGCAAGACATCAAATTCCCTATTAGACTGGATCCTAGTATCAGATCCAAGTACCAGCTCAGGTACAATGTCTTACTGTCTCAATGATCATCTCCCAGCCTATACAACCAGACATCTTACACATTAAGTTAAACAGCATGTTTATAAAACAACACTCAGCCTTTCCAAATTTAACCTAGAAATGTTCATTACTGTTGTGACAAAGGGAGATTCTGCCAGCCCACTTAGCCTGAGCTTTGTAATTAATTATATGCCATTGGTGAATATCGAAATTATTTGTATAAGATGCTTGTGTTACAAATGTATTAGAAATGTATGTCATGTGTATTTCAAACTGCCGGCAAAGAAGTGTGTATTAAAAAGGTATTTTATAAAGTGCTTGTGCTTAAAATGTAACCACAGTATACCCTACTGGAATAGAAAGGAAATGTACATGCACTATTGTAACTCTTTAAATGTATATAACGACAAACAAGGATAAAAGTACCCCACAGGATAAGAGTCTCGTTACAGAAAAATAGTAATAAATAGTCCAGTACATACGCCAGTAACGAGACAGCCAGGTTCTTCATTGTTTCTAATATTCAGATATTTATTGACAAATATAAAAAAACCAAAGAGGTAAGCTCTTTCGCTAAAAAGCTTCATCAGACCATAAAACCACAGGCAACTTCACTCTCCTTATATATACATCATATAAAAATCATCAAATCACAAACAAGCATCAATGAAGCTATTAATTAAGTTAAAGTCACAACACGTATAACACACATAAAAAACCTTGTAGATGCCGAAGCAAATATAGCAATAAAACTATCTAAAATAGTAATATGAGTCTATCTATATAATTCAACAATCAGTATTTTATATGATAATAAGGGTGAACTAGATAAGGTGCAGATATTACTTCTGTACCCTCCTGTTTCTAAGCATCGGTTTTATAGATGCTCTCTCATTTAAACCTAATCCCCTGTCAGCCCTAAGAACAATGATCCAATGTGCCTCTCTGCTTTCAGTATAATTCCTAATATTTCCTTCTCTAATCTGTGGGTCTATAACCTCCAAGACCCTAAAACTAAACGTATGTGCTTCCCCTGGTATTGCAGTATGTTTAGAGAGAGCATTATGCTCAGATTTAGTCCTAATGCTATATAAATGCTCTCTTATTCTGTTCTTGAAGGCTCTGTTCATCTTGCCCACATAAAATGAATGACAGAGGTCACACTCGGCTAAATATATAACATTTGAAGTAGTGCATGTGCATGTCCTGTCCCCCATCTAATATGGCTTCTGTCCTTCCCATATTATTAACACTGCACTTCTAACCTATGTAGATACTGTCAGTAAAGCTAGAGATAATGGCAAACTATTCTCCTCCTTATTTGTAGTCTTGTCTAAAGCCTTTGACACAGTTTGTCACAGCAAACTTCTACTTCAAATGCCCTCATTAATTCTCTCTCAGCCTACCCTTCTGTGGATTAAAAGCTACCCATCCAATAGGTATCAGTCAGTAAAATGGCAATCCACCCTCTCTCCATACTTCCCAGTCACAACTGGTGTACCACTGGTGTACCACAGGAGTATATCCTTGGTTCCATCATCTTTAACATTCTCAACAACACCCTCCACACATCCACGCAACAGGCCTCCCTAATATAGTATGCAAATGACTCCACACTCATTTGCACATCTGACAATGAGATACACCTCCAAAAAATTATTTATAAACTTTAACACCAACTGAAACATGGCTTTGTAACTCACAACTTGTGCTCAACCCTAAAAAAAAAAAAAAAAACTATGTTCCCCCCAAAATCCCTCCTCCATGAAAAAACAAAATTGAAAATCATCTGTCTTGATAGTACAACCACTGAAATCACTTCTCATAGTAAATTATTGGGGGTGATAGTGGATAATCATCTTAAATTTGACCTGCATATGCAAAATTGCGTAAGACAAACCTCATCAAAAACTAGGGATGCTTCATATTAGAGCCAAAAACTTTCTAAACCAACGCAACTAAAGCTTTACGTGCCATCTCCCCACACTTCTTTATGGTGCTCCCATCCTTATCTTCAGGCATCATCAAAATCAAAACTTGCACAGTACTATAACAAATTTGCAGTATGTTCATAGGAGGTTTGGCGATATTGTACTTGAGGGCCTCACCAGATGCGCAGTAGCAAGCCCCGCCCAAAACCCACCCCTGTGATATGTCATTCATGAATATGCATTCCCTCTGAACGTACAACAAAATGTAAAAAAGAAAACAATACTTTCACAAGGGGAGTCCTTACAAGTACAATATCACCAAAAAATGATTACATCAGTGCTTATTCTGAATACAGTTATTTTATTAGCACACTGTGCTCCACGTTGTGACCCCGAGGAGGAAGCTTTAGGTAAGACTGTGGTACTTTCTTTCTACACTCTTATGTCCACTTCTTTTATTACTGGTTATTTCAGCTTACACACACACACACACACACACACACACACACACGTATCCGTATCTACTTTTTTTTTTTTTCTTTTGAGACTGGACCGGAACATATATATATATATATATATATATATATATATATATAAAGGTAAATGTAATATATAAGACATTTACATGAAGCCTGGCTTATTTATAATAGCGATTAATACAGCTATACTTGTAAAAGCCACTGAGTATTGATGTTTTATAAAACTTCCTGAATTAGTTCTGTTTGACTCGACGCACAGTGAGACGATTGTTTTGAGAATAGGACCGTCACAGGCCAGTTTTTCGTAATTTACAGACTATTGCATAGCCCAGGTCCACCGCATCTGTCACTCAATTCGCGACACACCCACGTTTGTGCAAAACGAACTGGTGAGGCCCTCAAGTACAATATCGCCGGAGGTTTCTAGGCTAATTTCCCTAGGGCCTTTACAAACCTAGCCATGTTATACCCATGGTCCATAAGTGATCTTGGTTAGATGATTATTATTCGCAGAGTGAGTCCATGATCAGCACCAACTCTCCCTGTCCATGAGGGACGTAGGTGCCTCTCCCAGGGTGACCTTACGATCTCCCATCCAGTTGTCTAGGTTGCGCTTGAACAGGGTTATTGAGGAGCACTGCTTCGTGTGAATTGGGAGTTTATTCCAGAGGACTAGCAATCTCTGGGAGCTATATCTGTCTCTCCAGTATATTTTGTCAATGTCACAGGCTAGGTTGAGATCCCTGCAGCGAGCAACTCTTGCCCATTTAATTTCTGGATGTCAGCATTACCATTAGAGCTGGGTCAGAGACTGCTCCTTAGGCCAGGCACAAGTCACTTCAGCGTATAGGATCAGAGTACAGTGACAGGACTTTCGGTCTTTCCATGTAGGTTATGTTTTGGAGGCCCTGAACTTTCTTGATGATAAACCTCTGTGGTCTCTCAAGCTGCTGCAAGTGACTGGTAAGGTACATGCAAACGGGAGCATTGTACTCTGCCAGTGGTTTGGTAAGGGTCGAGTAGGGAGGAGTAGTACCCTTTTCAGAACCCACCCCTGTATTGTAGTAAAAAGTATATATTTGTTAGAACTACCCATCAACTAACATGTACACAGCTTCTACCACATATAAATTTATCAAGAATCCATCTGCTTGTTCAGCACTAAATAACATTCTACACAACTATGTTCCTAGTCTGTTATTATGACCCAGTGACCTCCTGTCTGTCCACAAACTTATCAGATATGCTGAGCATTGGACCTACTCGTACTGTGTTACTAAGGTCTAGAACTCTGTATCTCTGTCCATCAAGTCAGTACCCTCCCTCCCATCCTTCAAAACCATTCTGAAAGACTTCCTAGCCAAAAGCTGGCTCTGTTCTTTCTCACCACCAGGGTAAACTGTATCTCTAAATGTCGATAAATACCTATTCATACCTTACCTCTCCTTATTCTCCCTTCTTTACCTACTTCCTTACGTCTATTAATTTCTCTCCCCTGGCTTTCTCTCTAAATATACCATAAGCCTGTTTTTTTCTCACTTCGTGTTGCAATTCCTGTTTGCATTATACTAACTTACCTTTAATTTCTCTATAAGCTGACTAAAATTTCTCTTAACAATTAAATCACTGTCATGTTACTTGTATGTACTCTATAGCAGTGTTTTCATATTATGTCTAATTTGGTATTATTATTATTTAAACTGTATTTGTTTTTTATATTATTTTTAAAAACTACAAAATTATTATATTTAAAATGTTTTGTAGTACTTCAGAGATTTTCTTCCAGGGCCTCCAGTGAAAATGGGATTCTATCTTATCCAGTTGGACTTTCCCAGTAAACAAATGTCAGTAAATAAATAAAAAATAAATAAAGCCAGAAATCTCTCATATTGAAAGTTACTAATTCAAAATATTCCTTAGGCAAGAAGATGGCCATGTTGAAAATACTTAATTTGACATAAATCACATACTAGCCCTTGCAATAACATTTTAGCAAATAGATAAACATATATTCTCCTCCTTTAAATGGTAAAACAAAAGTTTATTTTCTGTGTGTCTGACTGTTTCATCACAAATACTCAAGAACAGCCTAAATCTGCCCTCATAAACCATCTCATATTAATCAATAAACATTAGAAAGAGAGGAGTGGACCCAAGAGAAAAAGCGTGACCTAATATGGTGCAGTTTATATGCAGAAAATCTGCTCTGAGTTAGTGCAGAATGGCACAAAATACTCTGAACCGACTGATATTGCCAACATTCTGGCAGACAGGTTTAGTGCAAACTTCACTCCCCTCTCACCCCCTAAAGGGCCCATAACCATACCAGAAGAATGTAGACCCCCGGCAATCACTGACACACAGGTTAAAACAGCCCTATCCAAAGCCAAAAACACAGCTTCAATGGGATCAGATGGTGTCCCAGGCTGTGTCTTACACGGGCTCCAAAATGAACTAACCCCTCACCTAAACACACTGTTCAAACTCAGCCTCTCTACAGGCTACGTACCCATAGAGTGGCGCACAGCAACATTTATCCCACTCCACAAAGGTGGAGCCACAGCAGACCCCAGGAACTATTGCCTTATAAGTCTGACTAGCCTGGTCTGCAAGGCTATGGAGAGCATCATCATGGAACTCATTAACAGAGACATTAGGAACCTCCAAACACTGGACCCTACCCAGTTCGGCTTTGTTAAGGGCAGATCATGCCTCCTAAACCTGGTGGATGTCTTTGCGATAGTTACCAAGACTTTAAACGAGAGAAAGGAGGTCCACACAGCCTACCTAGACCTCGCAAAGGCTTTTGACACCATTCCCCATTCTGGTATTATAGACAAGCTCACCAGCCTGAACATAAACCCCTACATCACGTGACGGGTTGCCAGTTGGCTCATGGATAGAACCCACACGGTGAGAGTTGCAAGCTCTAAGTCCGACTCTAAACCAGTTACAAGTGGCATCCCCCAGGGCTCAGTCCTGGGACCCCTCCTGTTCGCTATATACTTCTCAGAGGTACAGACAAGCACAGGAGGACTATGGCTGACAACGTTCACAGACGACTGCAAACTGGGGGCCATAATTGACTCTCCGGCTGATACAGACCTCCTCCAGAAGGGTCTCACTGAGACAGATTCCTGGTGTCAGAATCATGATCTCAAGCTAAATACCAAAAGTCATCCCCTGTGGAAAAAACAAAGTACCCACAAACTACCACATACGTGGTAGTCCCCTAAATACAGAAAATATAGAAAGGGATCTGGGGACCCAAGTAGATAGTAATCTCTCGTTTGATAATCATATTGCCAAGGTGGTCAGAAAATCTTTCTATGTGGCCCACCTAATCACAAAAGGGTTCACATCTAGAACAAAAGAGGTTATTGTGCCCCTCTACTCATCACGCATCAGACCCATCATAGAGTACAACACCCCATTTGGGATATACCTTACAAGACACCTGCAACAGCTGGAAAGACTACAAACGTACCTCACCAAGAGGATTACTGGCCTCAAACAGATGCCCTATGCAGCCCAACTGAAGAAACTCCAGCTGTACACTGTTGCATACCACTTACTCAGAGGTGAACTCTGCCTGACATACAAGGCCATGTCCAACCCAGAATTGATGGACATGCTCCACCTAAAAAAAAACAAATCCCCGAGAGCCACATGATCTAGGGATCTAAACCTCACCACAACGATAAATAGGATGTGCTGGAGGGATAGATTCCTTTCCCAGAGACTCCCCATTTGGAACAGGATTTCAATCTACATTAGGCAGAGGCCCTCACTAACACTCTTCAAGAGAAACTTTGACGAGTGGATGGGAAACAGAAAATTTACCCCAGGGATCACTGCACTGGCTCTGCTGGACAGAGGCACAGGGAACTAATGGCTCTGCTGGGCAGAGGCACAGGGAACTAATCTAAGGGGGTGGCGAAAACCAACACATTCTGGCTAGGCTTATAGAAGTAGAATAGTAGCACAGAAGCCTAATGTTGTGGCAAGTAAGCAGTTTGACACAGAAATGGTAGAAATCAAAAATGAAGTGATAGATCAGTAACAAAGTGAATTTCTCTTCAAATATCTTTGATGCTGCTCTTTTTGTATTGAATAGTTTTGCTTTTGCCTTTGCATAAATATTGCACCATATTAAATCTCTTTTTCTTTCCCATGTCCGTATTTCTTCTTCAGATGTCTCCTTTTCCTCCTGTTCTCCCTTACTTGGGAGACTCCTTGTTCCATCATACTGTGATATAACTAGTGTTGGATTTTCTACACTAAATCCTTCACTTCTCAGGTATTCCATAAATTCAGCTTCTATTTTTTAACTTTTACTGTACTAATCTTCTGTTCTACACTCCCCTTTGTGATCTTATCTTTTATGTAATTTTCAATATCTGGGTGCATTTGCCGATATTTCTCTGTGAATACCTTTGGGAGTGCTTCTTTTTATACCTTTCAAAAAATTTCTAGATTACGTTCTTTATATTTTCACACTTCCTCATTTGCTTATTTTTTTCCAAATGGCCCAAGGTTTCTTGGTCTGTATAATGTTTTTCATGAATCTGTTGTGTTAATGAACAAAAATTTGCATTTGAAGCTGTTGACAGTTTTTCTTGTGTAAGTATTTTTCTTTTCTCTAATTTCTCTCGTAATCTTTTTGTAAATCTTCTGTCTGGAAATTCTGTGCTTCTTCAGTAGTATTACCAATATATAATTTCTTTCTTATCCTCAATGGTCCACTATATCATATATATGGCCCTTTTTTAGGTTTTGTGATTTTTTTTTTTTGTGGTCCCTTCTAGAACAGGGGGCCATCCTTTTCCTGGCACCAGTGTACCTACCAGGATTGGGCACTTTTTTATCCCTGGACTTGTGCACCCAGCTGTCTTTCTAATTTTTTTAACCTACTTCTGTCCATGATATATGCTACATAAAATGCAGTCTGTATATCTGTGTTGTCTTGGTGAGATTTTGTAAAATGAGGGTCCACCTTGTGAAGGTACTTATCAAGACTTGAGGATGAATTAATTTCCAGCAGTACTTCTCTCCTTTGCTTGCTGATTTTATCATCTCTCAATTCGGAGGCCTGTGAGGTGAGAGATTGTGCAACTGTTATCTTGCTAGCCATTAAGACATTTTATTTGTATTTTACCCAGCTTCACCATCTGGTGATGATATGGGCTTCCACATCACTGTGGAAAGACCACCTACACCCCTTAAACAGAAAATTACAAACCCTTTGGCATGCCTTTGCAAGGGCTACCAGTACTGACTTGGACAAATCCACTCACATGCCCCAATACACAGACATGCACACACAGCATGTTGTCAGGAGGGCTGATCTGCACTGTACTCCCTTGGACCTCTAGATGACAAAGGAGAGAGGACCTACCACAATCCACTCTCTTTCCATCACTGGTGAGTTCTCCAACATAGCCATGAGTCTCTTGTCTGACCTTCTTGGGTATTCCAGTTTCCCAAAGCCCTTATTCAGTCTTAGCTTTTCTGAATCACATTCAGGGCTTTGTCACTCTGCAGTTTAGGGCTAGTTGATGTATTTCTGTCTTGAAACAGATTTTTGATGATTGTGAGGATTGCCTGAAGTATAGTAAACCTAAACCTCGGACCCTTGTTGGCATGCCTGAGTAATATGAGACAGTTAGTATGGACATAGATAAACTTCAACTGGCAGTTGCTACCTTCATATCATTAATCACTGTGTTCTTCAGTGCTTGAAGCATTATAAATGGAAAGAGACCATCAGACATTGTGACGATAAGCACAGTTCATCTCAGAAGATGTTATATAGTAACAGTGATGGAGAATTCAGTAATGGCATAATCAGATATATTGCAGAGAACTGGGGTACTGAAACTATGATCACAGTAGCATATAACCCTTGGAGCAATGGAATCCTAGGAAAACTGAATTGGAGACAGAGACATAATGCTAAAAGTAAAAGCTAGTGAATGGGTGTGGCTGGGAAGCAGCATGAGATTGGAGTCTGATAGCAAAACATGCTATACAGAAGGTATGCAGTACAAGGGATTACAAGGAGCTTGGCAGTGGGTAAGCATAGGTTCATAGGTTCATAGGTTTATACTAGGCTATCTGCCCTAAGGCATTTATAAGCTTAGCCCAAATTTTTGTGGCTTACGCCACCCCTTATATGAAAAAATACTGTGCCCATTAGTTTGGTGTGCCTCTGTCCAGCAGTGACACTATAAGAACTAGGCTAGCTGCCTTTGTGGACCATATTAAGTTTAGCCATATTTCAGCATTACCTGCATCAAAATGAGCATTTGATGAGGCTAAAAGTTTGGACAAAATTCAGGGAGCATTAAGTATACAGTTGCTTACTACAAACGAAATGTTTAAAATGGAAAGTGGTATATACTATAAAAAGGCTAAATACACAGAGTGGAAAGGACCTGTAGTCATCATTGGCCAGGATGGGTTTGTGGTATTTGTGCGGCATGGTAGTATTTGTGTAAGGGTACATCATTCTAGGCTGAGTAATCTCAAGTGGAGGAACAATATACCAATAAAAATGAAAGTGATGAAGGAAATACTTTCTGTAAGTGATACTAAATAACTCAAAAAAGAGATAAGAAGATGACATGGAAAATTCAGAACTGATAAGTAAAGGTTTAGTATCACTGGTGTTGCAGTGAGATAATAGCCTCAGTCTTGCAAAAAAAAAGTCAATCTAAGATTTGTAGACAGAGAAAAAAGTGGGGCCACCTTCAAGTGAAGTCTTGGGATGGTAATGTATGGGGTGATGCCGTAATTGGTATAACTTGAAATCTGACATTGTCAGTCTTCATTTATCCTTGACCTTTGGGACATGGTTCCTATTGTCAGAATCAGCTCGGCCATTACACAGCTCATGCAAGCCAAAAACTCTTGTGCTTAGACACTACCCACAATACCCCTCTCCAGATTACCTCAGATCTAATTTGCCACTCTTGTTGCAAGAAGTGTCAGCCAGATTCTCTTGCAAGCTAAGTAGAAATTTCATAGTTTTTCATATTTTCTCTTTAATATTTTCCTGCTTAGATATATTTATTTATTTACTTTTGTTAACCAGGTAGTATCCAAGTGGGTTAAAAAAAAAGTAATTTACAGGGCACAGTGCAATGAATGTGATGCATTCTATGTGGGCAAGACTGTAAATAAACTCAAGCGAAGGATTTCTTGTCATATGTCAGAAATCCACTCTGGATGTAAAAATAATGCACTAGCCAAACACCTTTCTCTTCATAAAAGACACACAGGTTTTAAGTTCCAGATCCTGGATCACATAGACATGGGTGATCTTGAAGGAGACATCCCGAATATTCTGGAGAAACATGAACTCATGTGGCAATTAAAGCTGAACTCTTTTAGAAAGCCTGGACTAAACTACTACTGTTCAATTAAAAGTGCACTGGAACTTAGAAAATTGCCACATTGTTTACATGACTAATTGTATTTTATTTTATTTTATTTTATTATTTTTTTCTACAAATTGGGTTTAAATACCATTTTAAATCATTTGATATTTAAGTGTATATTTTGTTTCCATCAAGATACATACATTTTGTCTTATTTTGTTTTTTCTGGTTCTCTTTTTTCCACTTTATTCAAAATGTTGGTAATAACAATATTAACTAATTATACAATTATATAGGTTTTTAGGGTTCTTGTACACAGACCTGAAGAAGTCTAGAAGGACGAAAGCAATCTTTGTTAACAATAGGTTATGAAAATAGAAACTGATTTTTACATGCAAAATGTATATGCATATATTTATATATAATTTTTGATCACAAAATGAACTAAGGTTGATATATTTCCAGCCATGTAGTATATTGCCTTGGATAAAATCACAGACTTAATAATCTACTTAATAATTTGGTTAAATAAGATGTACCATTAAAGTACATTAGGGCTATATATTATTATGACAGCTACTAGGTAGGGCAGGACCAGCTCGAATGTCACACTGATGGGGGAAGGGATGTGAATTTAACATGTGTACCAATAACACTTTGTCTTACAGCACAATAAACCACTCCCATGCCTGATAAAAAGTATATATATATTTAGAAAGCTTGTGAGGAAATTATTACTCTATTTTTGTTTTACTTGGATCGCTTGTCTGTGTACTTAATAAAGGATTTTCGACTGGAAACAGATGGCCTGCCTTGCTTGGATTATTTTCGAATACTTAGTAATGCTGTAGAATTATATATTTTCTATTATTACTTTTTGACTTGACAGGTTTACGTTCGCTACTTCTACTACTATTGTCTGATCTGATTAATATACAGTGATTAACTAGAAATATATGGACTGAAAATCTTCCACAGAGAAGTTTCTTGCACTGTTTTTGAACTACAAAATAAAGAACATAACACAAAAAAGTGTTTTTGCAGGGAGGCAAGTCCCCCTGCACCCCCCACACCCCCCTCTACTTATTTATTCCAGCTCTGAGATCGCACTACAGTACAGAAAGGGAAGTCACCCATTCTGCGCTGTATGCCGTTCCCCATTCACACAGTCGAGCTTCCACAATTTCGAGCATATGTTCTCGACCATATGCATTTCGAGATTGTGGTCATTCGACTTTGTGAAGGGGAACCATAGATATATATATATATATATATATATATATATATATATATATATATATATATGTATTCTAGATTTGAGATTGCTTCTACACACTTAATCTTCTCCCTTACACTTTGGTGTTCTCTTCTACCATTGATGATAGTTCTTTTCTTCCTCAGCTAGTTCCTTTCTCACTTTCTTTCTACAAGTGAGTGTGCTATTTTTACAGTGCAGTAGGCAGTCTTTCCCCTACCTTCATTGGTAGTACTTTCCTCTCCCTACCCTTGTTTGGTAGTTTAGGCCTACCATTGTTAGTAGCTGTGTGTGTGTGTGTGTGTGTGTGTGTGTGTGTGTGTGTGTGTGTGTGTGTGTTTGTGTTTGTCTGTGTGTGTTCATACCGTAGTCATGGTGGATAAATCTAAAAGGACTATAGGCTTTAAAGCATGCCACAGTTGTGGAAGGAAGATGCCCAACTCTGACGGTCATTCTTCTTGTGTGTACTGCTTGGGCCTGGCAAATCTTCAGCAAGACTGTACAATTTGTCAAGTGTTCAGGAAAAACAAATTAATCCTAAAAGGTCCAGAGGACTCGGTCCAATATGACACATCCTCAGAGGAATCACTTTTTGCCAGTGCCCCCTTTGGCTCCAGCACCCAAAATGCACAACCTCCTGGCTCCAATTGCTCCAGCAGAACTGAAGACTAAAATCAAAAAAACTTATGGAACCAACTTCCTCGGCACCATCTGTCATACATACCTCAGCACCACAGATCTCGGTGCCATTCACATTGGTACTGTCATCTTTGGCTTCCACATCAGTACCGGCTCCACCTGTAGCACTTGCAAAAATTTTGGATCCTATACCACCCTCGGTGCCAAAAGTGAATATAGCTGATGTACCCAAGATAAGGTATTTGCCTTCTATTGACCCCTTCATAGGACAGCTTCCAAATCCATTCTTAGACAGACCAGAATCCCCCTCAGGCTTCTCTGTCTATTCCTACAGGAGTCTGACTGAAGTTGATGTCATGAGGTTGGTAGATCAGCTCCTAGTGGCTAGTGGTCTTTCTGTCTCTTCTCAGACCCCTCTCCCTTCTGGTGTTGGGGCTTTTTCAACCTGGACTTGAACAAATCTTCCTCCTCTAACCTCCTCTGTGGGCTTAGAGCTTATGACTCCGATTCCTCTGTTTCCAGCTGTTTTGGTGCTGACAGCACTTACCCCTTTGGTTTCAAGATCCACCTTGACTTCCTCAGTTCCATCAGAATCAATGGACTACTGGGGTCGTGCCCCCACTGCCAGGTCCAGTGGTCTCAGATTGGTTGCCCTTGACTCTCGGAGCTTCGGCTGATGTGTGCTCTTCCTCAGCTCCTACTTTGGGGGTAGGTTTCTCGGAGCAGGGTGTGACCTCAGTTTGAGGCTCCCATCCCTCTTCAAGGGGTACCTGCCTTCCAGGTAATAAAGAGGGCATTGCCCTCTGCAGGTTCTCAGTTGGCCCCTTCTGCATCAGAGTTTTATGCCAGGACCCCTCTCTCCCAGATCTGCCACCAACCTCCAAGCTCGGGCAACGAGAACCAAAAATGCAGGAAACCCCTGTGCAGGGCCCTCTTCTTCTGGGTCCTCCTCAAAGATTCCAGCTGAGGAGCCAACCCAGAAAAAAGATATATAAGAGGAAACACTTAGATTCCCCTGAGGAATCTGTTACAAAAGACACAGACTTAGATGATGGAGAGGGATCCCCCCAGTCGCCTCCAGAAGATCTCATTTGGAGACATGGTAGAAATCCTTAAACAGAGGGGTAACTGGAAGCCGAAAGACCCTACCTCTGAAGAGTCAGTGTACCTGTAAGCTTTTGGTGCTCACCTATCTATTTCTTGGGTGACCCGTCCCACTGGCAAGCTTATTAAATTGAAGGGGGAAGGCCCCTGACTCCATTGAGCCAATTCCCCAGAGACCAGACAAACTCCTGTACCAGCACTGGGCTAAGGGATTAGCGGTAGATGCCATGGTGGTTGTGGTGGCCACCAAAAAGGAACTGGTGGAAGAGAGTTCCACTGTTCATCACCCTAATCAAGAGTCCAGGGTGATCAACAGATTCAGAAAGTGGGTGTATGCATCATCAACCTTCACTTTAAGGCTCTTGAATTTAATGGCACACTTTACTAGTCTCTCTTGCAGGAGCTGTGTCTGAGGAGGTCCAAGATAAAGTGCCCCCCCCCAGCTTGTTACCCTGGAGTCTGTTTCCAACTCTTCCATGAGGCTCATCGAGCATGCAGCTGAAGGGATGATGAGGGCAGCAGATTCTGGCGTTGCCATAAGGAATCATGCCTGGATACACATGTGAGTTGGTGGCGCCATTTAAGTCTTCTTTCATCAGTGCTACTTTTGATGGATCTTCCTTATTCAGCCCCAAAGTAAAAGAAACATTAGCCAGTTGCGAGAAACATGGAAAGACCCTATCTGCAGTGGGCATGCATTTTTCTGCTCCCCAGTGGCCTATTCTGGGAACCAGAGGAGAGGGAAGATGTGTTTCAAGAAATCCCAGGGGCCTTTTCAGGATCCACATGGTGAAGGCACTCCTCGGGGCAGAGACAAGAGCTCCAATGGAAGACACTGACCCCCCGGCAGAGGTGGCCCACAAAATCTGGGTTCCAGAGAGCCTTTCTCTGGGTAACCCTACCAGCAGTCCTGAAAGGGGGTTCAATTGCTTACCTCTGGAGGTAATCAGGGGAAGATTCTCTTTGCACTCGAGGGCCTGGCAGATAAATAACATAAGATACTTGTGTGCAAAGGATTATTGCCAGAAGTTGCCACATTCCGTTCATTCTCATTCCAAGATCAAGAAGAAGATTCCCTGATGTTCCACGCAATCAGAGGGAGCAAGCATCTCTGGAAATTCAAAAGCTGCTAGAAAAAAAAGAGTCATCCAGGAAGTCCCACTAGACTATAGAGAATCTGGATTTTACTTAAAGTTCTTTTTGGTGTCAAAAAAGACAGGGTACTGGAGAGCTGAAGTCACTTTACATGCTTGTTTCCCATGTCATATTTGTGTCACATTTGGCATAAAATATTTTTGCATGTTGTAAACATTTAGCTTGTAGAAAAAGTTAATTATCAACTTTTGTTCCACTCTTAACCACTAATTGGAGTGGCACCTTCATGAGTAGATAATTGGCACTGTGATACTACTTTAGAGTTCAGAAATGCCCTTTGTATCCTACTTCATCATGGCAGTGGATAACATTTACCTGAAACTGCAAGACTGCTTGTCTTACAATAGCTTTTGGGCAAGCTTCACTAAAACTAGAACTGGATATGTTACATTTGGTTTAACTTTACATTTGCTGTTACATGTTCTCATGGAATTACAAAGACCTTGACGTGAGACAGTTTAGTATTTGCTAAATGTAGTTTCCAGCATTCTTTTAAAGAGACTGCAGCCACAGTTAATTTTGTGTGTATGGACATGCTGTACAAGGGCTGCTGATCCTGTTTAATGTTTTATAGTATCTTTGACTTCTTACTAATTTTAATGCTGAATAAATGCTGCTAATAAAAATAACAAGTTATTTCTCTGGTTTATAATGACCTTGTCACAGAAACTGTTTGCCTACATAGCTGACATGTTAGTACAATACTATTCTGTATTGTATGCAGGCCATGAACTCACACACATGCACACTTACACATACCACTTTCAGTTTTGTTATTCATGCAGCATTTAGAGCTTCCCCTGCATTTCTACTTCTTATTTCAAATATTTTGATAAGCAAGTTTTGCCTTAAAGCCAAATTGTTATGCTGAAGTTGTTTTCTCCAAACACCATTATCACTATATTTTCAGGCTTTGATATAACATATATTTCTACAGTACAATTAAGCTGGGACTTGTCTGAAACTGGCTAAGGATTAATGAAAAGAATAAATCAGAAATACAGCTAATAGTGTAACACTGTAACAATGGTTCTTAAGAAAAAGCTGCACCTCTTTCTTTATTTGATATGAATACATTCTTGAAGCTATCCCTTCCACTTGTTTTGTAAACTTTGCCTCGTTTCATTTTAGATTTATTTATTCCCCCCAAACTACTGGGGGAATAAATAAATCTAAAATGTGATGAGGCATTAATCCTTAGCATCCTGCAGAGGATGTCCCTGTGTTGGAGATATGTCCCTTTTTTCAGGCTTGATTAAACTCTTCACACAATTTTCTCAATCATCTTCATCACACGTGATTTTTGAAGCTGTCTAGTAAGAAGAAAAAAAAAACACTGTCACAGAGGAGACACAGCTGACATTTCCCTAATTCTTAAGCAAAATTAAATGACCTTATATGGTAAATTTTACAATACAGTTCTTTAAAGTCTACAGATTTTAAATGGTCTCTTTGATAATGTGCTTGTATTTTTCCATCATTTTGTCACTGTTTTTTAAAGTTGTTTCTGAGTAGTATCCCACATTCTTGGAAGTGGGAAGCATTATGTGCTATTTGGTATTCAAGTTTTATGCTAATTAGATGTCCCGGTTTTTATCTGAATGTTCCTGCTTTTCAAGGGCCTTTGTTCCTATTGTCAATGTCTACAGGTTAAGAGCTATGGTCAAACAACTTCACTATAATGATGCTTTTTGGTGCCTATAGTAGTGGTATTTAGCTAATAACATCATAGATTAGTACTCCTCAGAAAAGCCCTAAGAATCTGATTAGCTAATTCAGTAAAATTTTTGAAGCTAGTATTAGAAGGTTAACATAATTTGGGCAGTAATCATTAATATGAAGTTTAACCACAATAGGCATGGTTGAAGTAAATGAGTTTGTGTTAGGGGAGCTGAGAGGAAGATAGACTGGCTATGCACCATGATTGTCAAGAAAAGATCACCCAAGGAATGATTAGGTAGTGGATATTTTTTTGGATTGAAAATGATCGCAGCTGAATAGTGGGTTTAGGGATTTTTATAAGGCAGTCTAACAATAGTTGTTCTGATCTCATTTTTTGAATTTATGGTGTTTGTAGTCTATCTTGAGATATGTTTGTTATAATTATATCCTCATCTTGTAAAGTGGCCTTTATTATTCTAAAATGTTTAGCTTTTACTTTAGTTACTTCAGAGGCCCTATATTTATTAAGCTTAATGAACTGGTGTCTCAGTTTCTTGTATGCTGATCAACTGTCCAATTACTTTCTGATTCCATGTCATCCAGCCCTGCCCTCTGATGATGTATTAGAGGGATGAAACAGTTCTGTACTGGGTTAACAAGTGTTCTGTTGTCTGCAGCAGATTTTATTATAAAGTAAACCGAATGCAGTATGTTAGTCAGTATGCAGTTCCATGGGAAGATTTACCAGAAGAAGTGGTTAAAGACAAAATAAAAAAGTGGTGTACCAAGATAGAGTGTCAAGATTTACTATGGAGACTGGTAATAAATAAGTTACCAGTAAAGGGGGGGGGGGTTGAAAATATGTGTTTATTTTATGGGGAGGAAGAGACAGAGCATGTTTTTTTTTTTTTTTTTTTTTTTTTTTTTTTTACATGTGAAAGAGCAGTGGAACTACTGTGTAAAATACGTAAAGAATGTTTTTTTTTTTTTGAGAATATTAATGACAATACAGATATGATTATGATTATGTATGGGAATTATAAGAATCCTAAGAAAGAATTTGTGATAAGGGTAGATAAGAATTTATTTTATGTAATAGTTATTTGGAATGAAAGATTTAATCAAATTTTGTTTAATGGGAAATTGATTTTGGCAGCTATATTGTGAACAATCAGATTATGGCTGTGGAAGAAGGAGTGGGAGTCAGTTATGGAAGAATAACAATGAGAATGTTACAAGACAAATGATAAATAGTAAGAAATAGAAATGGTATATATGTGCCTATAAATATATACGTTTTGTAAATACATAAGTAATGTTTTGTTGTGTTAAATAAAGGATCCCAACTCTTTCTGATAGGTGTTATAGGATCTGTTACATCCACCTGAGCTACTATTAACTGAAGCAGATGGGACCTCATTTTAACATCTCATCTGAATGGTGACAAATGCAGGAGTGAAGTATCCCCCCTTTTGCTGCACTGCAGTATTAGCAATGCAACCATCTGAAGTGGGAGTAGCACCACAGCCTTCTGGTCGTCCAGCACCAAAGGTGAGTGTGGTACCTGTTCCCCCAATGATACTAATATGTTGTCCAGTCACTGACCGTGAATGTCAGTAAGGCTTTAACAAAATCAATACAGATACATTTAAGAGCCCTGACAACATTCCTCATATATTGTTACTTAACATTAAAAACCAACTTCTTATTATGTTAACTTTATAAGAATGGAATGATTCCAAATGCTTGAAAAATCTCCCATATAAAATTAATGCTTAAAAAAGGCAGCATGAGTGAAGTTATAAATTATAGACCTATTAGACTAACACCTGCTATAATAAATATTTTGAGAAATGTCTTATTCAAGTAATTAACAAGGGCAACCAAAATCTTATTTTAAATTAATATGGCTTCATTAAAAGCAGGTCACCTTTTAGGTGTTTGATCTGTAAGTAATTGGATCATCTATGTATAATGTAGTGGTTATGAGTGGTAGGCCAATAGGTAGTTTATCGATGAGTAATGCAAATAATATGGGGGTGCAGGACTCCTCCTTGGGATACACCATTGAAGCGATGAATGTTTTGTGATGAGGATGACTCATTTTGCACTTTAAATTGTCGTTTGGTAAGGAGTTCCTTAAACCACTGAGTTGTTGTGGAGCTGATTTCGACTCTAGGCAAGGTTTTTAGTAGGACAGAAACATAAGTCACCACATAAGAGTCAGTAAAAGGGGCTGGCCATCTCTTACTAAGCAAGGAGGCCTACCAGTTATTTTGCCTCAAGCTGAAACATAATGTACCCCCCAGTGATGCCAGCTATGTATCCAGTTGTTGAAGACACTGATATTTTTTCCTAAATCTGGGCATCATTCTGAGCGAAGATAGGTGTCTGCTGAGAAGTAGAGTCTTACCAACATTTATCACTTGCATAGTCAAATCTAACATGTTCCTCTAGGTTGAGCACTCTGAGTTGTTCACACCCAAATGGGCCATTACCAGGCCGTAGACATACTTGTTTAGTACAAGAGACTTAAGAGCTTTATTGTTCCTGATCTTCTTGATGGAGAGACCACTAAGTTTCACCAAGAGCTTTATTTTTCCTGATCTTCTTGATGGAGAGACCACTAAGTTTCACCTTATTCATATCCTGCCTAATGAGTGTAGAATCCATACAACTAACAATGAAGTTACCTGTTAAGACCTTACCATTGTGCTTTACAGATTTAATGTAAGTGGACATTCATGGTCTACAACCTTATGACTCCCTGAAATATGTGATCATGCACTATGCATGCATTGTGAGAGTGATGAATTTGTTACTAGGCTGCTGCTGAGTCTTGTTTGTCCTAAAATACCAGGAGGCGTGGAGGTTCCTTGGCAATCTCAGCTTATGTAGATTTGACGTGTTTATGCAGTGATGGAGTTGCATGAAACACACCAGTCATCAGTCAGACTGGGAGGGTGGCCTCAGGCTTATGGAGACATTTATACTTCTCACAAATCTTGTTGCTTTTCATCTAGAAGAAGGTGGTTATCACTGAACATATTGTAATTGCTACACTGCCTAATAATATCAAGTGTTATAAAGTGTACACCAAGCTTTATTGCCTGGACTATGTTTTCAGGAGCCTGGACTCCACTGATGCCTCAGTGTAACAGGATTTGGGTTGGTATGCCATTTTATGACTCC
Organism: Protopterus annectens; assembly: GCF_019279795.1. Taxonomy (NCBI): domain Eukaryota; kingdom Metazoa; phylum Chordata; order Ceratodontiformes; family Protopteridae; genus Protopterus; species Protopterus annectens. Next base: position 1,481,931,723 of record NC_056729.1, read on the forward strand.
AGCCTTCCCAGAAGTTTAATGTAATTTATATTACTTCGGATACTTCTCAGCAGTTTTCTAGTGTAGAAGTCTTCCTGCAGGTCAACTGATAAAATGAGCACTAGTCTGTTATATTAGAATTTGAGGGCCTTCTGCAGTAGGTGCTTATTTTTCTCTCATAATTCCCTGCAAGTGGATAGGTTTTCTATCCAGCAGATGCATGGATGGAGACCAAACTGAATAGCAAAAGGGCTAAGTACACACTTCTAGCCTGTGCATTTTTTTGTGAGTGCCAGCAAGTTGTGCATTTGCTTTTAATTACAGACATGCAAGAAAATAGCATTACCAAGCTGAAGTATCAGAAAAGGAAGTCTCAACATTGCAAAAGACTGTTTAACAAAGCATTTAAACTGACATATCTTTTGTACATATGAGTACTCACCATTTCAGTTGATCATTAACATGGACTTCTGCTCTGGATAATAATTATGCTATAACTTCTACCCTTCTTGTGAGTAACCTGTCCAACCATATGTCTAAATTGATTGGTCAAGTGTAATCAATCTAAAAGTATAAATTGAATGAATCTTCTTCTTCTTTTTCTTTCGGCTGTTCCCATTAAGCTTTGCCACAGCAGATAATCTGTTTCCATTTCTTCCTGCCCTCTGCATCTTGCTCTGTCACACCAACCACCTGCATGTCCACTCTCACCCCATCCATAAACCTTATCTTAGGCCTTCCTCTTTTCCTCTTACCTGGCAGCTCCATCCTTAGCATCCTTTTCCCAATATATCCAGCATCCCTGCTTAGCACATGTCCAAACCAATGCAATCTCGCATCTCTGGCTTTGTCTCTAAACCTTCCAACCTGAGCTGACCCTCTAATATACTCATTCCTAATCCTGTCCATCCTTGTCACACCCAGTGCAAATCTTAATATCTTTAACTCTGCCACGTCCAGCTCTGACTCCTGCCTTTTTGTCAGTGTTGCCATCTCCAACCCATATAACATAGCTGGTCTCATTACCCTCTTGTAGACCTTCCCTTTCACTCTGACTGGTACCAGTTTGTCACAAATCACTCTTGACACTCTTCTCCAACCACTCCACCCTGCCTATACTCTCTTCTTCATCTCTCTTTCACACTCACCATTATTCTGAACTGTTGATCCCATGTATTTAAACTCATCCACCTTCACCAATTCTACTCCCTGCATCATCACCATTCCTCTATCCTCCCTCTGATTCACACACATATATTCTGTCTTAGCCCTGCTGACCTTCATTCCTCGCCTCTCTAGAGCATATCTCCACGTCTCCAGGGTATCCTCAACCTGGTCCCTACTCTCACTACAGATCACAATATCATCTGCAAACATCATAGTTCATAGGGCCTCCTGCATGGCCAAAAGCAGAATTAATTAACTCTTCTTTGTGTGTGTGTGTGTGTGTGTGTGTGTGTGTGTGTGTGTGTGTGTGTGTGTGTTGGGGGAAGGGTCCAAACTGCTCCATCTTATAGGAAAAGGGGAAACACTTTGAATTCAGCCATATTTTTCAGTTCATGTGTACTTCTGGCCAGGTAATACTCAGCCAAGTAGTGTATTCCTTCCATCTACCTTGTAGATAGATGACTCTGTGGCCGAGATTATGAGATAGCCTCTCCACCTGAGCTAAGTGGCAAATGCAGGTTAGTCATTTAGCTCAACATAGAGGATGTCCAATTCAGAGACATATTAAAGCTACACAGCGAAGCACTTCATTGCAGGTGCATTACATGTATCTTAATGAAACACTGTGCTGTCAGACATAATTATACTAGTGTTCTCCCTGGCAGCCCAAGCTTTGCAGTAGCACAGGCACCCACTGACATGCACAGACATTCAGACACCCATGCACACACACACACACACAGTCCACTATACTTACATATACAGTGAGTACTCCCTGAATGGTTGAATGCCGTCAGATGATGGTGCTCACTTTTTCGTCCTAGATTAAAATGTTATTAATCTGAGAGATTCTCTGGATCACTCATCCAAGTTAATCGGTAGCTGCTATCATTTCTGGGGGAGAGCTAATTAGCATTAGCAACTCTTCAAGACTGCTGCATTGGCGTGCCACTTCACCTGCAAATCCACCCCGTCCACTCTGTGCTTCCCACAAGGGAAAACCATAGTGGAAGAATGGTCTTTGAATCAGAAAGGCTTACTCTGATGCAGAAATCTTTTGAGATAAGATTTCTGCTTTGCAGTACACTTTTCTAAATATCAGGGTATGCCTGACAAGTTTAAAACTTCCTTTTCTCGCTCTTTATCATTTACATATGTATTGACTCAAATTTTTTAGTTGTAAGAATTGAGGATTGTGCGGCTGGATACATCTCCATGGTTTGGTGTTTGACAGTGCTACATGTATTAGTGGATCATGAGAATGGCTCCAAGTTCCTTCACTAGAAAATGCAAGAATTTTATGCTAATAAATGAACCTCAGAAAACAGTCCTGTCTTGAAAACAAACCATTATGCCTGAGTTATTTTACATGGATCACTGATATTCTTCTTTTACTTTGAGATTCCTAGAATGTGACCTGCCCATGAAATGTAGCAGTTTGCACTCATTCTCTTTCAATCTTGACAAACCGTATACTTTCAGAAGTTGAAAATTGTCTTAAAAAAAATTTCTAAAAATTCTTTTGATAAGTTATTCACTGCATATCTTTGTTGTATGTTGCCCTCCGTAGTTATTTTACTGTATATGCTAATTAACATTTAGCTAATCACAAACCCGTAGTGTTTAAGTCCTGTGTGCCTGTAGAAATGACTACACCTTTTCTTCATGTGCTGTTGTAGTATGCACTGATTTTTATTTTTTTGTAGTTTAATACAATTACTTTATTGCCTCTCGGTTTAAAGCATGCTGAATATTCAACTCCAGAGTAATTTAGGTACCAAGTCCTGCACTCTGGCTACTATATACTTCTGAGTCTTTCAAGCTCCTCAGAAAGTATAAGGTAGTGTGCTTACCTCCACCCACCAGACTTTGTAGAACTGACCTAGTAGCAACTACACCCACTAAGAGCAAGTAGAGTAAGATCCTCCACATGTACATTTTTTACCTTTCAAAGGCATCGGTTTAGCTACAGTGGTATGTATCCTCCTGACAAACTTATAGATTCATAGGTATGTAATAGGCTAATGTCCACTGTAGCAATCCAAATGCATCCCTCTGGTTATGTTGACTTAGTGGTTATTTTAATGGGTCAGTGTTAGATGATGATTTAACGGCTGCCTCTGTTCATCAAAGACATAGATATCAGACCAGAGGTGAATTTCTGACTTCCCATCCACTAGCCCACGTTATAATTGAATAAGGTTAAGGAAGGTCTCTGCTTCACGTGAATGGGAAGCCATAGTGTGGAGAATGAGAGTTCTCTGAGATGCATTCCTTTCTCTACAGCATGTCCTTTTTAAATCACAAGCAATGTTTAAATTCTTTGCTCTAGTAGCTCTGAAGCTGTTTGATTTGCAGATAAGTAAAAGGTCCATCAGGGTGGGTTCCCAGGATGCCTTGTATGCCAGGCATAAATTGCCTCTAAGCAGTCTGTAAGAAACAGAATATAGGGATAGGGCTTTGGGGCTTTCTGTGTAGGGCATTGAGGTTACACTCTGCAGTCTTTTTTTGAGGAACATCTGGATGTTCCAGTTGTTGCATGTGCCTAGTCAACTACATACTGAAGGGAGTGTTATACTCAATGATTGGTCAGATGAGGGCTGAGTATAGTGACACAGTGTCTTTTCTGGAGCTAGATGCCAAATCCTTGCTTATAAGTTGAGTAACATAGAATGATTTTCTTAACACCTTAGACACATGTTGGCCAAAAGCCAGGTTACTATCTACATGAGTCCCCAAATCCTTGACATCTGTGTCTACTTTTAGGAGTGTTTTATTGATGAGGTAGTTTCTTGTGATGGCCAGCTTCCCAAAAGGTACTGTTATACATTTCTTGATACTGGGTTTTAAGCCATGGCTTTGGCATCCATCATTTGCCTGTGTTAAACCATCATGTATTATGTTTGTATCTTGGGGGGGTTTCTATGATTGTTCCCAGTTTGCAATCATCTGCAAACTTGGTAACCCAACATCCTTTGGCAGTGGCTTTGACTTCAGAGGAATAGATGCCAAAGAGGAGCGGACCCAGTACAGAGCCCTGGGGGACTTCACTGGTGACTGGACTCTTTGTGGAGGTGGTCTCTCCAATCCTAACCACCTGGGTCCTATCTTTGAGCCAGATGGCTATCTAGCAGATTACGTAGGGATTTACGCTTAATTCCATGAGTTAATTTAGCTAAGTCAAGGTAAGAAGTATACAAACTTTTGCCCTCTTCCATTGCCTAGGTGACCTTATCAGAGAAGTCCACCAAGCTGAGTAGGCATGACCTGCCTTGGATGGAAACAAACTGGGTTGAGTCCAGTGTCTGAAGCATTCCTTTGTCATTGTTAATCATTTCCATGATTATATTTTCCATGGCTTTGCATATAAGACTAGTCAGACTAATGAGTCTTTAGTTCCTGAGATCCATTGATGGCCCACCCTTGTGCAGAGGGATGACTTTGTTGTCCTCCATTCGCCTGGTATGAAGCCTGTTCTGAAGTGCAACATTCTCTCATGTTAGTGAGTACCAGGTCCAGTATGTCTGTACTTGTTTTAGACATATGCATTATCTGGTCCAGGGTGTCTGTGTTTGGGAATCTCTGCACCCGCAGATGTGGGATCATGTAGGATTCCCAGTTTACAGAGGGATAATTAACCCTACCCCATAAGTATGGTGTTTCGTTGAATGGCGAGTATCTTCAATAGGCTTAAATATGAACTGGGGATTTCATGAGTCTTAAATGGTGACCTGTAATTTGCTCAGATATGGTATGGGACTTTGTCCATGCCAGTCTGGAAGTGAAGGAACTCCAGAGTGTCATCCTGTTTAATCAACCTAGAGGTATGCTTGTTATTAATGTAGATTGAGAAACCTCCAACGTTAGTTCATGCCTGTGCAGTTGCTGGTCTAAATTTGTGGAAGGCACTGAAGCTTTACACTGTCAGATTACTCTCTGCAGTTTTAAACCATGTTGTGGTAACTGCACAGATGTCCGCATTCACCAGGGTGAGGAGAGCGTGGAACGAGTAGAGCTTCTTGTTTAGACTCCTGGCATTGAGCAATAACACCTTTAGATTTCCTTGGGAAGATTGTGCTATGTTTGAAGTTTTGTCGATTTGGCATTACCTAAAAAAACTATCCATGGGGAGGACAGTGTTTTTGCCAATATTCAAAAGCTTAGAGGGGGCAGGTTCATACCATCCTTGACAAAGCAATGTGGTTTGTAAAACAACTTACTGCTGTGCTGACAAGTATTATATCCCCCTAGAATGACACCAGAAAGTAAGCCAGTTATTAAAGTCAATCATCATCTGACTAAAAAGAAAATGACTACATTTAACCAGTTAACCTAGCCAAGACAAAGGCCAAGTGGTTTCTGTTGAGTTTCCGGATATGTCCAAGGCCCTCAATACTGTTTCCCATAGCCTACTTCTAAAACAGCTGTCTTCACTTGGCCTGTCAAAAAATACCACCAACTGGTTCTTCAGCTACATTTCCAATGGACTCCAGTCTGTTAAATGGGTTAATTCCTACTCATCCTTCCTACCTGTCAAAACAAGTATTCTCCAAGGTTGCTTACTAGGGGCACTGCTTTGTAACATATTTACCAAAACCTCCATTCTGCCAAATGCCAAGCATCCCTCATAACAATATATGGATGACAACTTTAATTTGTACTATCAGTAACTGAATTACTCTGCAACACATCACCCGAGTGTCATTTTCATCAGTTGAAAGCAGGCTCAGTAACTCGCAATTTCTCCTCAATCCCAAAACAAAAAACAAAGCTTTTATTTTTCCACCCAAAAGCCCTTGAATACCTGAAACAAAATTTCTAAATAACAGCCTGTGATAACACCCCTGTAGCAGTCATCCCTCATACCAAACTGCTAGGCATGGCAAATGATAATAACTTTATTAGAAAAACTCACCAAAGTTAGAGACACACACTATAGACCAAAAACACACTACTTAACTGATTCATCCAGGAGACTCTTGGTCTCTAAAGTCCTACTTCCCACTTTATTATATTGCTTCCCAGTGCTCCTTAACCTTGAAGCTTCCATCCAAAATAAACTATACTAGCACTACATTACAATAGCAAAATTTGCCACTAAATCACCAAATAGAACCCATCACTGCTTAGTCCTAAAACAGCTTGATCGACTTGATTTACTAAAGCATCTCACTTCCATCCAACTACTCCTAGTCCACAAATTAATATGCAAACCAGCACAAAGTAAAACACTACTAGACTTATTGCCTGTATATACCCCTGCTACGCTACTTTGATCTGAAAAAATGCTTCTCACTGCCTACAAATAACACCTATCAGCAGGATCCTATTTCTATTTCAGCTATGTAGCCCCTCTTGGAACTCTGTCCCTTTATCTCTTAAACATAATAGCAACCTTTTCAATTTTAAGACCAGTCTAAAAATATCTATCTGACCCAAGGACCTAGACCTGCACAACCCTTAAAAGAGATGCATGACAACGTATTTACTATAACTATGCCTTTATTATGTTTTAGGATATAGTAATGGATTAACATCTAAAGTAGCTGTCACTTTAATGATACCATACTACCAATGTTTGCTCTTCTACCTCTTCATCCCGGTAGCTGACACTTAGTACTATTTATTTCATTTCTTTTAATCCACCTAACCTCCCCTTCTCCAAGCATCCAAAAATTTCCCATTGATCAGCATATAGCTAACTCTCAAACCCCACTATCAAACTGTAGTCACTATCTTTTTATAGTCATGCACACATTATAGCCGACATTTGCCATACATCTTCTTAAACAGAACATACACCATCAGAACATCTCCATCCTTAGAATACATCACAAAAACAAAAAGCAAAACCAAATGGCTGCTTCCCTTTATCCCCTTAAAAATAAAACTAAGTGGTGACATACACCCTAACCCTGTCTCAACTGTCCCCACACAACCCCCCCCACTCTTCACATGTGTACTACCTTTCACCACTTACTAATGTCTCTTCTGCTTGTATCATGCACATAAACATAAGTAGCATCTGTAATAAGTCAAATTTCATGCTTGAATTTTTGAACACTCCCCTGACATAACTGTACTAACTGAGACATGGTTAAACGTTGGGATAAAAGATGTCATGATCCCTTCAGGTTACAGTGTTATACAAGAAGACAGAAAACATAGCTGGAGAACTTGCCATCATCTATAAAAAGTCTCTCCATTTAGATCATTCACCTACACATACCCTCACAATTTAATGATGCTGAAACACTCATCTCCTGCCTTAAAAAATTGTCATAATAAATTCCTTTGCATTATTGGTGTCTATATACCACCAGGAAACAGCATCAGTATTGTAGAAGACCCATTCCACAGCAACTAATTTAATATTATGCAAGAGAAAATAACACAAAGTGATCTTAACATTGATTGACTTGTTTTTCTCTGACACCCCAGCCAATGCAATAAACTATAAATCTCTATGGTCTCACACAGTTAATCCACACTCCCACCCATCTCAGCAAAAACTACAGTAAGGGCATTAGTTTGTAATCTCTCAAACATCAACAAAGAAAAATTTATCTCCCACCTAAAACACTGTAATTGGAACTACCTAAACACCTCTCAGTTGATAAAGTAGTCTCTGAATTTAACAATACCTTTCTAAATAAACTTACTCCTTCAGTTACCCAAATTTAACCCAACCCCCTGGTTATCTAGAAGTACTAAAAAGTCATAAAAAGTCATAAAACTAAGGTACAGAGCCTAGAAATGTTGGTCCCTTAATAAAACATAGAAATACTCTACCATTGCAGACACCTTAGGAACAGCACCAAATGTCATATGAAATTGATAGTTGAACCTTCAGATTGTTATGGGCTTCCATAAAAATGCTGGCCATGCATCCGCACCCTCGTCCACATTAACAGATTTCAACACTTCAAAAACCATTGCCACCAAGTCAGTATCTCCTCCTTACAAATTCCCCTACAGCTCAGCAACCACCCTAAAATTATTTCTTTATAACCAGTCTCAACCTCAACCATAAAAAATTCCTTCTAAAATTCAAACCTACAATCCTAGCATCTGACAGTCTGCATGCTGAATACTTGAAACTTCTGGCTGATGCCATAGCTTATCCACTCTCTTTCCTAAACATCTGCGGTGCAGTCGGTTAGAGTGTTCAGCTGCTAACTGAGAGATGGGTGGTTCAAGCCCACCCAGGAATGATGCTGCTTGTTTGAATGTGGAAGTTAGTGCAGAGGCCTCAGACAATGAGCTAACTTCAGACCATATTTTGGGACACTTGGGAAAGTACCTCCATCTTTCTACTGCTGCACTGGGCAAGAGAGAGGCACAGCATTTTTCACCCAAATGTTGGAAACATCAGTAGCACTAAGTGTGAATGAACACTACACATTCTGGAAATACCTAAGCCTGAACAACGCCATCACAGAAGACTGTCGATCAGTTCCTTAGTAGTGTCATCAATATGAGGAGGGTTAGGTTGGCATAATGGTTAAGGTTTACACCTAATAGACACTGAGTACAGTGTTTGATTCTAACTTCAGGTTATTAGCTAAGCTTAAAATGGCCTTTTAGAACAGTTATCATTGTATTCTTCTATGAACCTAATAAATCACTCTGGCTCTGGATCCTATGCACAGCTTCTCTGGGAAAAAGTCTTACATTCTCCCTTTTTATAAAAGAGGTAACTCTACTGAACTTGCAAACTATCTTTCTATTGCTATATTATCCTGTTTGTCCATAGTAGTAGAGAAATGCATACAGAACCAAGTCCTCATTCATATCACTCAACATTCTCTTCTATCCCTTCCCAACATGGTGTTTGACCCCATCATGGCACTACCATTGTACTTCTCATTTTCACCAGCATTATTAACTTAAACAGAAATGCTGCAAACTTAGCATCCCCCATCTTTCTAGATCTAAAAAACTTTCAGCACTCTATCTCATGACACTCTCTTGCAAAAAGTTGTTGACATAGGACTCACCAGCTCATGTCTGGCCTGGTTCCACGGCTCCCTTTCCAAGTAGATTTCAGTCTGTCAGAAGGCAACATGAATTCTTAACTTTTCTTGCTATATCAGTTGGTATCCCACAAGGATCCATCCTTATCACTGTTCTCTTTAATATCTTTGTCAATGACCTCTCCACAGCCTGCAAAAGTGCTTCAATTTTGCAATATGTAGATAATTCCATCTTTAGCTGTTCTGCCTATAATCCTGACACTCCAAAACATAACAAAGTAATCCTTTTCCTTATTACAAACATGGCTGACCAACTCCCAGTTCTTCTTTAAACCAAAGAAATCTAAATTAATTATTTTCTGTCCCAAATGATGTGTAGCACAGAAATTGCTTTTATAATAACTTTTTTCACCACACAAAAATTACTCTGAGTCTACATTGACGAAAGTCTGACTCCCACATTCAATGCATAGTTAAAAAAACACATCTGAAGCAAAACTTTCTGTACAGAATCAAATCTTACCTGAATGATTTGGCTCTGAAACATACAGCCTCAACCCTCCTACTTTCTACACTCCTTTAAAGCATAACTACATTTACCAACTTACAGTCCACTCAGCTACAAAAGTTATAACAGTGCTCCAACAAAATAACTAAATTTGTCGTCAGTCTCCCTCACAGCACCCATCATTGTCTGGCACTCAGAATTCAAGTGGCTTGAATTACCCCACTACCTTACACATCCACAACATATCAAAATTCACCACCTCATCAATAAAGCTCCAAACTGCCCCACCCTTGCCAATGTCATCCATCCCAATAATCCTTCCATATCTTTACAATTTACCGCCAAACTCCTGTTACTAATATCAAAGTCCAGCAACTCTGCAGGTGACTCCTTGTACTCCAACCATGTGTTAAACATCTGGAACAATATTGCACTTATGCTTAAACAAGACCAGTCACTAAAATCCTTCAAAACACATCTGCATGAGGCACTCAAAAGCTGTCTTCCCGAACCTCAAAGACTTCCTAAGCCTATAAACAGCAACACCTATCCTTAGCAATCTCTAAAGCACTGACCAGAAACAGCACCAAACATGAGACATATGCTTACACCTAGTAGAGCTCCAAGAATAAAGCCCATAAAGCAAGCCAACACATTACCCAGGACTTTTGTCATAGAGAACTCCACTGTATGACACACAGATTTCCCACTCACCAGAGGGAAAAAGGCAAAGATAACAGTTAGTTGCTTATCTGAAGCCAGGATATGTCAAGTTATGTACACACTGAAGCCACTACACCACAGGTACCAGTATGATTCTATCATGGTCTATGTGGGTGTTAATGACCTCAGACATATTTTGTACTTCGCTGGGCTAAATGAAGACAGAGATTGTTGATTTCTCTAAATATGTTTCTCAGGCAGGTATGTCCCTTGCATTGAGCAGCATTCTGCCTTCACCAAGTATGATGCCACAATATGAACAAATGATGACTGAGTTCAATAATTGGCTTAGTTTCTGGTGTCTTTCAAGGGGATACAGAATTTGTCAGCATTCTGAGGATTATATATGTCTATGCAGTTACAGAGACATGGTTTAAATCCATAGAAAGTATTCTGGCCATGTAAGGCTTCAGTGCCTTCCACACATTTTGACAATCAGCTGCACTGAAAGGGACAAAATGTAGAGGAGTCTCAATCTCTATTAGCAACAAGCAAAATTCTACTTGTTTAAACAGGATGGTGTCTTTGAATTTATCCATGTGCCATTCACCATAGAAAAAGCCCCATACCATATCCTAACAAGCTATATGTCCATAGAATCCCATAGCTCTTACCTGGACCTACTGGAGATGCTCACCATTAAACCAAATATCCTATTTACTGGAAACTTTAGCTACCTCACCATAGACTGGGAAACATACACTGCCACATACACACAGACCCAATGATTCCTGGACTTTATTAACACAAATACCATTGACCAGATAGTGTGCACACACACCCCAGAGTTTCAAACATACAGGACCTGGTACTCACCAATATGGGTGAATGCTGCATCTCCCCCAGTGTCATGGCCTCACTGGGGGGGGGGTCGGACCACAAAGCTGTCTTCTTCAAAATAAAGATCAACTCTGTAACCACAGCAAACCATGCAACAGTTAAGAATTATTCCAAAGCAAACTGCATCCTATTAAGTGATAGTTTGTCAAACTTCCACTGCTAATCCCAACCCCAACTTCACAGCAACCTATTCAGAATTGCTCACAGAGATCCTGTACAACCATGTAAATGGCTGTATAAAGGCTACTGTACCTACTAGAATTAAGCTAAAAAAGCACTCTAAAAAGGTCAAAATAGCCTCACAAGGTAAAGTCAACCACAAGGCCTTCTACAGCTATGTTTGAACACATCAGTGTGCCAAACTAGTGGCCAGTGGTGCAACCTTCACTGAGCAGAGCAACATAGCAAACTTGTTGGCTGACAAATTCAGTTCACACTTCAACATCCACTCCCTCCTGCCCCCCCCATGAAGACCGACTAGCATAGCCCCCAACTATTAACAGGAAGCAGATCTGGAGGCACTCACTAAGGCCAAAAAACAGCCTCAGTGGGCTCTGTCAGTAACCTGGGATGCCTCCTAAATAGCTTGAAACATGACCTATCAGGACCAGTTGAGTCACTTTTCAGCTATAGCCTCAAAACAGGCTTTGTACCACAAGAATGAAGAATGTCAACAGTTATCCCATTTCACAAGGGTGAACCATCAACTGCCCACAGAAACTACAGACCTGTTCGTATGACTAATCTAATAAGGAATGCCATGGAAAGAATTATCATGGAAATGATTAACAAAGACATAGGCAACCTTCAGACACTGGACCCAATCTAGTCTGTTTTTTGGGACGGTTTTCCCAAAAGGCACTGTAATGCATTTTCTGGCACTAAGTTTTAGTCTTTGACTTTGGCACTAGTCATTTGTGATGAACCCTCTTGTAAGCTGGTTGTGTCATGAAGGGGAATCTATGATAGCTCCCAGTTTGCAGTCATCTGCGGACTTGGTCATCCAAAGACCCTTGACATTAGCTTTTACTTCTGAGGACTAAATGCTAAATAGGAGCAGTCCCAGCACAGAGCTCTGAGGTGCCCCACTGGTGACCAGTCTCTTAGTGGATGTGGTATCACCAATCCTGAGGTCCTGGGTCGTGTCTGTTATCCAGCAGACTATCCAGTAAGATATGTAGGGGCTTATGCCCAGTTCAGCAAGTTTGTCAACTATACCCAAGTGGGGTATTGTATCAAACAGCT